>NC_060887.1:23900462-24127962 GCF_014805685.1 Silurus meridionalis
TTGATCTGAAATAACTCTTCTATAAAAACTTAAATACAACAAAAAGTCACATATTATATTCTGTAACGTTTTGTTTGTCCAGTGTTTTTAAAATCGGAAACCTAAACATTTTATCTAGAAATGCGTTTGCTTTTAGAAATAAATCTACTAAACATTATCTTACCTTGTTGCTGGAGTGGTACCACTGAAGGAACAACTTTTTTACCTTTAGCTTATCATCTTTATATATAATGTTTACAAATGTGCATAGCACATACCTTTAAAGCTGTACTCCAAAACATTATCATGAGCAATTAAAGTACTTAAAATTATTTTAAAGGTACACTATATCCATGTTTCCAGGTGAAAGATTACAGGTAATGGTACCACATCAATGACATGGTGTGGTTTAGTTTAGCAGCCTTATTTTATCAGTGTAATTAACTACTCATTTACCACATATAGACAAAGTTAATTTATCGATATTGTTTATTTGTGAAAGTTTTTGTTATGCTAGCATTGTTAAAACCTACGTAGCACAATTAAATCAAAAGTATAATAAACATAAAGATACAGAGCATTTGGTTCAAAGCGTGTCTGCCTACCTGTAAATGAGCAGCATTAATCTACATACATATTAATATAGTAGTTAATAAGATCTCTAATATCCTCACTACCTTCGAAGAGCAGATTTTCCTCTTATAAAATGAAAACTTTGGCACGTTATGTAGGTGACCACTTTGCATACAGAACACACACACACACACACACACACACACACACACACACACACACACACACACACACACACATATATATATATATATATATATATATATATATATATATATATATATATATATATATATATATATATATTACTTGGTCATAAAATCAGCAGGTGTAAGTGCAGTTTGTAAGAACTTCACGGATCATTTCTAGAAAGCACTCACCGACTTTGTAGGGTCCAGATACCCGAATGGGATGTTCTTTGAAAAGTCCTCTTTGCTTATCTTTCATTCAGTGACCTCGATCACGCTTGATAAATGATCCAAGTATCCTCTTTCAGCAGCATAAACTTCAGCGTAATGAAGATCAGTGAACTGCAATAGCGCTTAGTAAATGACATGTGCCCTGATCCAATGCTGCGTTATGATCCGCGTATAGACTGGAGCCTAAGTGCAAAATTATGCAAAGGCACCGCACATGTTACATTTGCCCCTCCTCCGCCTCCTCCTCCTCCTCCTTCTCCTCCTCCTTCTCTCTGGTACTACTGAGGTACAGATAACAAATCCCAAAGCATGCCATACCGAGGTGTTATACTACTACAAATACTATGTAGTTTAGAAGTTTGGAAGGAGTCACTAATGCATTTCAGCTGTCAAATACGTAGCTGACAGCTTCCCAGTCTTTATGGTTGCTTCATTTTTTTTATACTGAACACTAAATTCAATCCAAATCGGTAACGAATTTCCATCACAACTGAAGGGCTAACAATCCCTGTCATAAAAAAGTATATACAACTCCTTTACCTGAGTAAAGTTGAAAGAGCTATAAATAGCCTAAAATAAAAATAAAATAAGGAAATGAGTAAAAGTACTAAAATTTCGGTCATATACAGTAGAGTGAAAAAGAAACCTGTTCAAGTTCTATAGTTTTATGTATCGAATGTAATAATAATTATCTGGTCCTTATCAGGTCAGTAGAATTTGGTAAATATAACCTGAACCACACATGATATATGATACTGTGTCATTGTTTTTTAATTTTACACATATCAAGTGTGTGAAATCTAACTACACCCTTACTTATTCTACAGGAATTTAAAGAGTGAGTAGGTGCTGCTCATTTTATGCTTGTGATTAATTGAACAACAGCAAGTCTGATCGCCACTATAAAAGCCAAAGTTTTAGCAGTTTGCTGGTCAGAAGCATTCAGGTGTGTGCTAATACAATGCCAATGAGGAAAGACATTTGCAATTATCTTAGAGAAGCAATTGTTCTAAACAATTTAAAGCTTCATTCTACAGTACGGAACATTATTCACAAATAAAGAGAAAATTCAAGACAGCTGCCAGTCTTCCCAGAAGTGGATATCCCAGCAAATTCGCCATGAGATAAGACCAGGTAATGTTCGGAGAAATTGGAAAAAAAAACAAGAGTTAAGGCTGCCACAAGAAAGTCTCTTCTCTCTCTAAAAAAAAAAACATGGCAACACACTGGCTAATCTACATAAGAATGGCTGAAAAATAATAGAGTCAAGGTGTTGCAATGGCCCAGTCAAGGTTCAAACCTCAACCTGATTGAAATGCTGTGGCAGGATCTTAAGAGAGCTGCCACAGAACAAATGCCCACAATCATCAGTGAGCTAAAGCAGCTAAAGAACAGCGGGCCAAAATACCTCCACGACATTGTAAGTGACTGATAAAATCATACAGAACATGTGTCCTAATAAGTAAAACAATTTCATTCAAAGAGGGTGTACTTTTTCAAATGACCGAATGCAGTATGTGGCCAAAAGTATATGGACATCTGACCATCACAGTCATAATGTATATGGGCTTTCCTCAAACTTTTGCAAGAATGTTGGTTGCATATGTTCCAAATTCTAATAAAAGGCTACCTGACAAGAGCAGAGGCTGTTATAGCAGCAAGGGGGGAACAACTTTAAAAGCACCCATTATTGTGAAATTTTTGGGAATGCCTCGTGTTGTCCACGCTCTGAATCCGGCCAATAGGCAAGTCGTGACGTCATCGGCGGGTGACGTCGCATAAACCAGGAAGCTATAAAATGGGTGAGCAATGGTAGCGACATCGAAACACTTTGGGAACGAGTGTCCAATCACACCATACTGACCAGTTCCTGCTTGGTGTGTCTGAGCACAACCGGCATGCAGGACAGAGGAGCCAGGAGTGGCTCTGATGTCGAGGTCATAGAACCTGACAAAGGTCAAAGGGGTGGACCAGCCCGCAGCTTTGCAAATGCTGGGGAGCAGCGCGATAGGGGAAAAGGCGTACAGACGTAGCCTTGGCCACGTCTGCACCATGGCGTCCAGCCCCAGTGGGGCTGGGTGAGAGGGAAAACCAAAGGGGACAGTGCGAAGTCTCCTGAGTCGCAAACAGATCCACCTGGGCTCTGCAATATCTCTGGCATATCTGCTCCACCACCTTGGGCCTTCATTCCCCGGGCGTCGGCCCTTGCCTTGAAAGCCAATTTATTATGGCCCAGGATATAAACTGCTCTCAACGACCACAGGAGGATCTGCCTTGCCAGCCTGCACAGAGGGTAAGACCGGAGTGGCCACTCATGACCGCTCCCCACCCCATGAGGGACGCGTCCGTCGTTAGTGTTATGCGACGACAAGGAGCTCCCAGGACGGGGCCTTGAGACAGAAAGGTAGGTTCTTTCCATATTTCTAAGGCTCAAAGGGATTGCCACTAAACCTTGATAATACGGAGTGGATTGCCCTTCTGGGAGTACCCTCTGCCTCTGAGCCACCACTGTAGGGGTCTCAAATGGAGAACGCGAAGTGGGATCACGTTGGACACTGCCACCATAAGACCGAGCAGCCTCTGGAACTGCTTTACAGTAAGTGACTGACCTTCTTTAACTCTCTTGACTGCCGTGAGGATGACTTTGATCCGGGCAGTAGACAATTGTGCCCGCAACACGATCGAGTCCCACACTACACTCAAGAAGGTGGTTCTCTGCAGAGGAGAAAGCACACTCTTCTTTGCTTTTAGTATTAACCCAATTCCTTCATATGGGCGAGAACGACATCTCGATGCCGACCGCCTGTCATGGATATAATTTAGAATGCGGATGCCCTGAAGCAATAGCGAGGATAGAGCTGCATTCATGCACTTTGTGAAGGTGCGGGGCGAGAGTGCTAGGTCGAATGGAAGGACACAATATTGGTAAGCTTCACCCCCGAAAGCAAACCTCAGGAACTTCCTGTGAGTGGGAAGGATGGCTATGTGGTAATAGGTGTTCATTAATCTATCATGACAAACCAGTCCTTGGACTTGATCTGAGACACAACCTCCCTGAAAGTGAGCAACCTGAACCTGAGCCTCACAAGTGAGCGGTTCAAGGAGCGCAGATCTAGGATCGGCCACAATCTGCCATCCTTCTTTGGAACAAGCCTAACTCTCTGACTAAGGGAGGAACCCCCTTCATGGCCCCTTTCCTTAGGAGGGTGCACATTTCTTATTTCAAGACAAGAGCCTGCTTGGGTCCCACCAGGGTGGGACACAACCCGTTGAACCGGGGAGGAGAGGACCCGAACTGAATCGAGTAGCCCCTCTCTATTGTGTGCAGGACCCACGAGATACGTCTGGCAGGCCTTCCCAAGCTGCCAGGAAATCTCTTAGGGGCACCTGGTCTGGTCTCTGACCCTCCCAGAGTGGCTGGAGCAATGCCCTGCAGTCATTGGGGCCTCCTGAGAGGCGGCGGGTTACCTCCATCCGCAGCTATTTTTTGGGTGGAAATGGAGTGAGAAACCTGCAGGAGGGAGGCTGCATTCTGCCTCCCCTTCTGCTCGGAAGTCTGATCAGGGAACCAGCCTCTCGAGGCTGCCTTCTTACCCTGTCAGAACAGCTGTGGCGATCCCCTGCAGCCGCAAATGCTTCCTGAGCAGGCACGGGTCACCTTCATCGCCAGTGGGGATGAAAAGAGTCACCCGGTGGAGGGAGACTGCGCTCTGAGGCACATCTTGTGGAAGAGCTAACAGTCTGGCCTCCTGGTGCTGGAACGCCCTCCACGAAATAGGACGCTCTGATTGTCAGGGCTGCTGCACCACTACCCGTTTGTTTGAGGAGAGGATCACCCTCAGGTTGGTCGACCCCTTCGATCTGGGCTTAGAGCATTGCCTAGGGCTCTTGGGCCCTCCTGGCAGGGTCTGGGTGCTGCCAAACAGCCCCAAGAGAGTGGCGAGGAAAGTACAGCTGAAAAGCCGCCGACTGCGTTTTTAAAACCTGTCAACTACGCCCCTACCGCGTTGCCAAACAGGCCAGAAGTAGCTATCGGGGCATTTAGCAAGAAAACCCTGTCCCTGTCTGTGGCTACTAAAGCTGACATAGAGCAACCAACGGCCCATGCCATTTCCTTGGTGGCTCTAAGGGTTAGGTCAGCAGCGCGACATAACTCCTTGATATTGTCAGCCCCAGAGTTGAAACCCTCGTCCAACTCTCGCAGCAAGTCGGCCTGGTATGCCTGCAACACACCCATTGTGTGGAGGCAACCCGCGTCCTGACCTGCCGCCGTGTAAGCCCTACCTACTAGAGCCGAAAAGGCTTTCAACAGCTTAGTAGGCAATACCGGAGCCTTTAGCGACGCAACACTTGGGGAGAGATAGCCGGCTAGCGTCTCTTCAACCCTGTGCATCTCCTCATAGCCGCACTCCTTAAACCCTACTATATTCGTGTATAGCGAGTGCGGGGCAAAGGTACAGGCCTATATGGGCATATGGGGTCTCCCAGGACCTAGACACCTCGGTGTGTAGATCGGGAAAAAACGATAGGCCCCGGGGCGGAGGCTGTGCCGCGGGACACAGGAAACCCTCATCCAGCTTGCTGGGAACGCGTCACTTACACTTCTCATCAGCCCAAGCTATCTCTAGCTCGGCGACAGCCCATGTCACTACCTCCAGGAGCTCCTCAAACAGCACAGGCTGTGAGGAGTCTGTGAGCTCGATAGCATCCAAAGATTCTCCCAGGGAGGAGGAAGAAATATGGAGCTCCATGTTACACGCACCGGAAGAAGGAAGCGGGACTTTGGCCCAGCAGGGGAGACTGGAGAGGACTCATTCATCTCTGCTGCACACCAAGGTCAAAATATTCCTACACACTGGGTTATGGGTTTTGCTCATGAGCTCAAAATTGGCAGTTTGGCTGTACTTGAACCCTTGATTCAATTATTAGTAACTCAGAGCCGTAACCGTTGAACCACCACTGCAAAAAACAGAACAAAGATTTTTGGTGTAATATACATGTGTTTGTGCAGAAAATGTTTGATACAGTATTTTCAGTTCAGTGCACACACACACACACACACACACACACACACACACACACACACACACACACACACACCAATGGTGGGCCATCAGGGCCAGCAAAGCCTTCTCTCCTGGCCTAAACACTATCAGAAGCACTGACCTACATTTACAAACTAAATTATAATATTTGTTCAATGAAATTGTATTACTTTATTTTCAACAGTTTATTATTTTCATTTTGTAGCATTATTTTTGGCTGCACTGCTTCCAGTACGTGTATGTGGACATACTTAAAAATCCATTTTAAAGAAAAGCTAGACATCATGAGGAAAGGTTGGCCACCCCAAAGTTTGTTCGCCACTTGCAGACCAGTGAATACAAGCGGTACCACTGGCATACAGCCTCTGAGGAGTGGTGCAAATTATGAGTCTGCATCTCTGGTGAGTCGGTTGTATTTTATTTACATTTTTATGTTATTGTCATGTAATCAGACAAATATTGATTCTAAACTGCTCCAGAAAATGTAGGTGCACAGTTGCGGTTGTAGTGTAGAGGTTTCTATGATGGTTTCTATAATTACAAGGTGATAGTGGTGGTATTAAGAGGTGGATTAAGTTGGTTAAGTCCCCACTGAAGGCCCAGGTACCAAATGCACGGCCCGCCACTGACACACACACACACACACACACACACACACACACACACACACACACACACACACACATCTGTATTGCCCAAATATAGTCTAACAAATGTAAAATATTTAATAATTTTTTATTTTATTTAATCAATTTGTGCCAATTTAATTTATTCTTTATCTTCTTCTTCTTCTCCTTCTTCTTCTCCTTTCAGCTTCTTCCATTAGGGGTCGCCACAGCGGATCATCCATCTCCATACCCCTGTCCTCTACATCTGCTTCTTTCAACGAAAACGAGTTTATTAGAGGGACAGCGCATGTAGGACGTTTTTGCAGACAAGGTGAGGGAGGTGAGATTGAGATGGTCTGGACATGTGCAGAGGAGGGACATGGGGTATATCCGTAGGAGAATGCTGAGTATTTAGCTAACAGGAAGGAGGAAAAGATGAAGGCCAAGGAGGAGGTTTATGGATGTGGTGAGTGAAGAGGGGGTTGTAGACGAATAATCCGCTGATCCGAAAAAAGAAGAAGAGAAAGAAGATTTTTACATATTATATAATTTTATTTATTATTTAATTATGCAGGCATTTGATTTAAAATGGTTTTAAAAATGTCATGTAAATGTTGATGTTCACAAATGTTAATAATAATAAAAACAACAATTTTATGTTTTGCATTTTTACCCCCTAACTGTACCTAAATTGTACCAAACCGTGATTTAAAAAACCAAGGTATGTACCAAAGCTTGTTACACCCTTAACATACATACATCAGAGTACCTCACACTCTATGAGGGAAAACCAACACACTGAAAATGCTCATGTTAACCACTGGCAAATACACAGTACCTCTTAGCCATACAAATGCAAGCAAAACTAACAAACCCTGACCACATGGGAGTGTTGCAAAACGTCTACTGACTGTTACCTTGAAGGCAATATTGAGATTGCACATACATATACATATATATATATATATATATATATATATATATATATATATATATATATATATATATATTACACTGGCGATCAAAATTAGAGAACAATTTATAAACAATTAAACAATTCTGAAATAATGTCATCTTCACTGCTCAACAGTTGAGTGAGTTTTTGTCCTGTCTATACCATGCTACCAGAACACCTTTTCCACAAAATAACTAAGGCATTTCCAAAAATCCAAACATTACCTGTCAACCCCTATTTAACTGGCAGCCTAACTTCCAGTTTTACTGACTCTGCAAGATGGTGGGCCGTTCTAAAGTGACTGAAAGCCTCCGGCAGCAGGTTGTCCAGATGAAGGCCAAAGGAATGACCCTATCAGCCATAGCAAGACAAGTTGGTCGTTCCAAATCTGTGATTTCAAGAATATTGAATCTTTACAACATCACAAACTCATTTAAGTCCGCCAAGAAGGCTGGTCGTCCACGGAAGACAAATACAAGAGAGGACAGGATACTGCGGAGGATCTCAATGGGCAATCGTTTCCACACTGCAGCTGGAATTGCTCACCAGTTCAGCGCTGAACAGGGTAAGGATCTGTCTCGTCATACAGTGTCTCGACGTTCAATGACAAACTGGAGAAAGACTGAACCCAAAGTGTGTAAAGAAGTCAGTGAAAAGTGGAGGAGGAAGTGTCATGGTTTGGGGCATGTTTTCTGCAGGAGGAGTTGGGCCTCTTATACAGCTACATGGCAGAGTGAATGCAAATGTTTATCAGAACCTTCTTCAACAACATATGGTTTCTTCCCTGCGTTCATCGGCCAACCAGCCCGCAGTGTTCATGCAGGACAACGCTCCATGTCACACAGCAAAACGGGTAAAGCAGTTCCTTGAAACTGAAAACATTGAAATAATGACATGGCCTGCCCAGAGTCCTGATCTCAACCCAATAGAGAACCTCTGGAAAATCCTTGGTGACAAAGTTATGGCCAAGAAACCCACTACAGTCACCGAACTGTGGAGGAGACTGGAAGAAGAGTGGACCAAAATCACACCAGAGCAGTGTGAGAGACTAATGCTGTCCTGTTGCCGCAGATGTGTTGAAGTCATTCAGAGCAGAGGCCTGTACACTTCCTACTATTTGCTGACTGTTGTAACCTTCAGAAAATTTTGTTGTAATCTTTTTCCATGCTACAGTCATTGTTGTTCTCGAATTTTGATCAGTGTGTTTTCTGCAAAGTAATGGTTTTTTTTGGAAATTCCTTAGTTAATTTGTGGAAAAGGTGTTCTGGTAGCATGGTATAGACAGAACAAAAACTCCTTCAACTGTTTAGCAGTGAAGATGACATTATTTCAGAATTGTTCAATTGTTTATAAATTGTTCTTAAATTTTGATCGCCAGTGTATATATATACAGTATATATACAGTACAGACCAAAAGTTTGGACACACCTTCTCATTCAAAGAGTTTTCTTCATTTTCAATTGTAGATTCACACTGAAGGCATCAAAACTATGAATTAACACGTGGAATTATATATGGAATTATATACATAACAAAAAAGTGTGAAACAACTGAAAAATGTCATATTCTAGGTTCTTCAAAGTAGCCACCTTTTGCTTTGATTACTGCTTTGCACACTCTTGGCATTCTCTTGATGAGCTTCAAGAGGTAGTCACCTGAAATGGTCTTCCAACAGTCTTGAAGGAGTTCCCCGAGAGATGCTTGGCACTTGTTGGCCCTTTTGCTTTCACTCTGTGGTCCAGCTCACCCCTAAACCATCTCGATTGGGTTCAGGTCCGGTGACTGTGGAGGCCAGGTCATCTGGCGCAGCACCCCATCACTCTCCTTCTTGGTCAAATAGCCCTTGATGCCTTCAGTGTGACTCTACAATTTTCATAGTCATGAAAATAAAGAAAACTCTTTGAATGAGAAGGTGTGTCCAAACTTTTGGTCTGTACTGTATGTATGTATATATATATATATATATATATATATATATATATATATATATATATATATATATATATACACCATCTTATCACAGTATCTCTTCTGTATAGTTTAGCAGCAGTAGTAAAGAGTAGTTTTTTATATTACCATAGCCTTTTATTCAGTTCAAACTAGTGTCCTTGAACATCTTTAATCAGCAACTTTATGTTAGTTCTTGGCTCACTTAATGTGTTTTTTTTTTTTTTTTTTTTGTATGTGAAGAGATCATCAGTTTCTGCAATACAGACTTTGCTTATTTGGCCCTAACACTGAATGGGTGGGTGGGGGATCTGTACAGCCATACAATCTGTAATATTATTACAAGTACTAATAATAACTATATAAAAATAATAAGAACACTAATGTAAAAAGTTTGAATTCAAATAAATTTTCCAGCAATGGATTGCAAGCATGTTGCTGATAACATTATGCACATTTGAATACTGCAAAACATTGCCAACATTTTGAATAAACAAATGAAGTGGTTTAGTGTATGTTTATACAGACAGATATGGCAAATAGGGCAAATAAATTTACTAAAATAATTATAAATGAATCTAACTATTGCCCCGTTACCAAATACAGTGAAACTGTAGAGAACTGAGAAACTTTAAACAATTAACTAACCAAAAGAAGAAGTACAATCTTGTTTCAATAAATATGAATCAGTCATATACACAAACATGCAAGCAAGCTATATTTTTTAAACATCTGAATATGTCAAGGAAACAGTAAGGGGTATTAACCCAGCAAAGCTTTCCTGATCATGATGGAAACCTTCCCAATAATGACTCAATTCTTTACACAGACTAATAACAAGGTCTTCAAAGAACAAAATAAAACTACTATATAACAAATTACATGAACCTAACGAACAACAAAAAAACAGTTCTGGGCAGAACCTACACAAGGCAGCACAACAAAAACTAACACTAACAAAAGCCATACGAGCAACTCAACACAAAACAACACAGGAACAAAGCTGCACAACAGAAGGGGCTGATTTTTTAAATACAGATGAATTCACTGTCATGTTGCCGCTACAACCATAAATCCTGAAGCAAACATAAAAGCCAAAATCTTCCCACGTGCTGAGAAAACACCAAACTCCCGGAAGAAACAACAAGGGGAAAACAGTTGGCAACCAACTACATTATTTAATGTTTGTTCAAGGCCAAAACTGCAAACAATGACCCATTCTCAGGGAATGACACACTCCAGGCAGCGTGCTAATACCCCCATATATATACACACAATACAATCACACAATCATTGTTGTGTCCCCACCAAACCTATTTTGCCGAAAGATGTGGTAGCAAAAAATATTTTACATCACTTACTATGAAAACAAAGTAGTAACTTTATAGCTTACCTCACATTTATAGTATCTTAAAAGGTACCCTTCAAAGTTGTCAGTTTCATGAGTCTCTTTAGTGCAATAGTTGTGTTTTATTAGATATGACTGGTCAATTAAAGGTCATTTAAGGGCATTTCTTAAGCAAGTTTCAAGAGTGTGAAGCAGATGGGGAATGTTATAACATCATATTGGAATTTATTAATTTATTCTCCCTTGAAGAAATGCCAATCAATTACAGAACTGAATGGTTTGTTTGTTTGTTTGTTTGTTTGTTTGTTTGTTTGTTTGTTTGTTTGTTTGGTATGTTTTTTTTTTTTGTTAGGCCAAGTAAAGATAAAGATCAGACAAATTAAATAGCAAAACATTACACTTAGGTAATTCCATTTTGGCATTTGGCATTTTTTTCATCTGATATTGATATAATAAAACCCATACATATAATGACACACTAACCATACATAATGTACTGATATGTACTGATGACCTTAGATAGGCCCTTACTGAAATTATTTAATGCAAACTGAGCTACTGATACTGACCTTGTGGCATTGTTTTAATAAAATGTGTTTTACAGTGAGGAAAATAAGTATTTGAACACCCTGCTATTTTGAAAGTTCTCCCACTTAGAAATCATGGAGGGGTCTGAAATTGTCATCGTAGGTGCATGTCCACTGTGAGAGACATAATCTAAAAAAAAAATCCAGAAATCACAGTGTATGATTTTTAAACTATTTATTTGTGATACAGCTGCAAAGGGCTATGCATACAGGCTGGAAAGGGCTATGGGGAAATTGCCAAGCAGCTTGGTGAAAAAAGGTCCACTGTTGGAGCAATCATTAGAAAATGGAAGAAGCTAAACATGACTGTCAATCTCCCTCGGACTGGGGCTCCATGCAAGATCTCACCTCGTCTCAATGATCCTAAGGAAGGTGAGAAATCAGCCCAGAACTACACGGGAGGAGCTGGTCAATGACCTGAAAAGAGCTGGGACCACCGTTTCCAAGGTTACTGTTGGTAATACACTAAGACGTCATGGTTTGAAATCATGCATGGCACGTAAGGTTCCCCTGCTTAAACCAGCACATGTCCAGGCACGTCTTAAGTTTGCCAATGACCATTTGGATGATCCAGAGGAGTCATGGGAGAAAGTCATGTGGTCAGATGAGACCAAAATAGAACTTTTGGCTCATAATTCCACTAAACGTGTTTGGAGGAAGAAGAATGATGAGTACTATCCCAAGAACACCATCCCTACTGTGAAGCATGGGGGTGGTAGCATCATGCTTTGGGGGTGTTTTTCTGCACATGGAACAGGGCGACTCTATAACAAGCACATGGGCAGCCTGTATGGACAGAAATTCTTCGGATGTTATAGAGAAGAAATCAACAAGAACGAGCAACATTAACGACATGTGGGAAGAAGGACAGTTCATTGTCCATAGTTACCCCAAGGTTACGAGCAGTGGCTGAAGGGGAGAGCAGAGAGTCATGAAGTGTTATTTGGAGATCTTGAACTGGAGATGAATCACCTGGGATGACCAGCAGTTCTGTTTTGCTGGGGTTGACTTTTAGTTGGTGAGCACTCATCCATGAAGATATGTCTGTCAAGCATGCTGTTATCCGAGCGGAAGCTGTGGTATTTGATGGAGGGAAAGAAAAGATTAGTTGAGTGTCATCTGCATAGCAGTGATAAGAAAACCCATGTGAGGATATGACTTCACCAATGGAGTGGGTATAGAGGGAGAAAAGGAGGGGACCAAGTACCGAGCCTTGTGGGACACCAGCATGCAGTTTCTCAGAAACAGCCAAAAGTGCCGTCTCTGTGGAATGTGCTGCTTTGAACCCAGACTGATTAGGATCATGGAGGTTGTTCTGTGAGAGATGGTTAAAAACAGTGCGTTCCAGAGATTTAGAAAGAAAGGATAGAAGTGATACTGTAGTTGTTGATGTCTGATGGATCCAAAGCAGGTTTCTTCAAGATGGGAATGACCCTTGCTTTTATTTAATTATGATCATTTCCTTCCAACATAAAATGCTATTTCAGTAGGGGCATGTCACTGCTTAATCATCTTTCTGACATTTGCCAGTGTGATTTCATAACATTTTAGAGGAGAGGGTATCATCAAGAGGAAATAAACTGTAAATTCTAAAGGTATTTTCCCATAAAATATTTGTAGCATTTTCACATAGCCAAGTATATGATAATGATTTTATGTTTTTTTCGACCATCTACTTATTGTTACATAATTGTTTAGTTATATAAAAAAAAGATGGCACAGCTTCCTTTATTGTCCTACTTAGTTTGGACCTTTATTTAAGCATCATATACAATTTTTTTCAATCTGAAAATGACATACATTTGGTGGGATTTGGAATTATGCTTATGTGCAATGCAAGAATGTCGATCATTTATGCTCAACTGTTGCATTATTTACAGACATTATGAAACTATATTTATAATCTTCCTTTGGTAATAATTCAGGAGAATAGTGCAATGTTGTAAAAGTTATTGCAGTGTAATACTTGCACAATGTCACCAGAAAGGAATCAGAGCTAACACATCAAATGCTTTATAAATCACTCTCCTTATGTATCAGTGAGCTATAGGCACTCAAGATGCTGTCTCTGTTTTTCCAGTCAGTTTTTAACAAAATTTCAGTTTGTGCTTAGTAAAAGTAGTTTGCTTTAATTACAACATGACACTCATTCTATTTGAGCAACCCCCACAGAGGTCTGAAAGTTGCCAATTTGCTTCAATCATTTAAACTGTGAAAAGAAAAAGGTCTCAATTGATTCAAATTTTGTGACTCATCACACTTGTGACTCATCATAGAGCCTGAAGAGACAACAACCATGAGTGAAAACGGATGTTAGCTAACTAGTATCTATGATGGACAAGCCAATAACAACAATAATAATAATACACAAAAATATTCTTTACCTTTAATATCAAAACATCAATTATTTGATAAGTTTTTGTTATTTATGTATGTGTATGTATCTGTATGTATGTGTATGTGACAAATAAAATTTGATTTGATTTATTTTAATGTATTAAAACAATTCTCTTTTTTAAATTGATTCTTATAAACTCTGCATCAAAATCATTTTGCATAGTCTTAAATGTTCATTAGATTCATCAGTTACAGATAGCAGCATGCAGATATGTGATATGCACTTTTTGTAGTACACAGGTTCTTGCATCTGTTTAGCTTTCAATTAAAGCAAAAGTCTATAGTCAACAAAACAAAGTTTGTGGTGACAACTGCTCACAACACCAGAACGGCTTCACACAGCTGTTCTTAAGTGTATTTCCACCTACTAGAGGTTTCCATGTCATAGACTTCACCAGTTCACAGCAGTTTGTGTCAGTACTGACTGGAATGGTGAGGGGAACCCAAGAAGGTGCCACAGTACGGAGGATGTTATCAGGCTTTAATTAGAACCATCAAACTCAAGTGTTGACTAAAGGCATTAAGATATCAAACTTCATCCAGGTACACTGCATCGTTGCCATGTACAACAAAAAAATAATATCATTTTGGGTAGGTTTGAGGTATATTATGTAAACTGGTTGAAAAGCATAATATAGCTGAAAAATTAGACTTGCAATGTCAATATAAATATATGAGAATTTTATGTTCTACTTCATAAAGAGTCTTAATAATAAAATATAGACATACCACATGCAATGATTTCCATATGTCTATATTTTATTATAAAGAGTCTTTATAATAAAATATAGACATATGGAAATCATTGCATGTGGTATCTGACTAAAAGTTTCTTGGCCTCTCAGAAAACTTTAACATAGTCTCAAATTCATCTAAAACCCCAAGGACACTTCTAGTTTCTGTTTGCTTCCTGGGTGTGACTCATGCTCAATCATTTGAGAACACCAAAGTGTTGTGTAAAACTTTATCAGTAACTGCTGTGCTGAATGTAACAAAACAACCAATGCATACAGTATTGTACACCCAATATAGAGTTATGTGAATTTTGAGAGGATAAAAAAAAATAACTATCAAGTATGATTATCAGCATTATACTGAACTTAGATGCTGGAAAACGTTCACTAATTGTACTGTATTTCAAACTTATACTATATAGGTCAAACACTGTCTGAAAAAATACAGTACAATTACATTTTTGTAGCATTGTAGTATATAGTAAGTATAGACTATAAAAGCCTACTGGCATAGTGCTCAGCTGTCCACATATGATTTATTATATACTGCACCAGGAAGTTGGTAGAGTGGACCCTGAGCACTACTGGTGTGGCCTCAATGACTCATTGATTTGAAGAGTATAAATCCTGTTAGTGTTAGGGCTGTGACTTGAACTTTGAGAATGCAGGGGACTCTGATAAGATCTTGTTTTGGCATGCTTGATAAAATATTTTGAGAAGTTTTGCGGTTTTAGTCAGTGTGTAGTGAGTGAAGTAACAGGAAAATAATAGGAGTGCAAGGCCATGTCAGCTACCATGAAAGCTTAAGAGTGTTTCCGTAATGAAAGTTGAACTCCCTTTGTGTGATTAGTTATGTGAAACATGCATACATTTATTTACATATATGAATATTTATCAACATGTGGAAGTTGCTGGAAACTCTGAAAAAGAAAGAAAGAACAAATAGGGCTATGTTGGCCTTGGCTAACTTTAGTTCTTAATCCCCTACTTACAGTTCCTTGCCAACTATCCAGACCTAAATAGACTCTTCATATAATGCAGTGTGGCATACTCATAAAAGCTCTCTATGAAACTTACTACCAAGCAGCTGGATGAGCTGGAGTTACTGCTAAAAAGCAGTCTTCCTTGTTAAATGACATTTTGATATCTGCATAATTTGTGTGGAAAAAACTTTAACAAAATATTGCACTTTATATTAATATATACTTAAATTAGCACTTTTTTTCAAAAAGTGCCACTTCTATATTACCTCCAAACAGAATGTTTAGATTTCTGGCATTCTTGGTCTGTGACCTAGTGAACCACTGTCAGGATGCATTTACTGATAGAGAATTCAAAGCACCTATGTAATAAAGAAGTCTCAGAATAAGAGAGTCTGCCAAATGCAGTAAATGTGAATGTAAATGATACAATTCCAAGTAGCTGAGAGTATATGAGAGCTAGTTGAGAAAGTTGTGAGTTAAGTGAACTCTCCACCAGTGCAGTTATATTTATATTGCTTATGACTTTGATTGGGTCATAATTCACATCAGCAGGAAACAACAGCATCTGGCACTATCAGTGGAACAAATACTTGCATAAACCAGAGTACAATACACAATAAAATGTTACAACACATAAGCAAAGCAAGTTGCAATAGAAACATCATGATAAAATTAGTTGAAAATGAATTATGTCTTTCTTTTCGTAGCATTTTCATACAAATATCATAAAATGTATTGATTGTATATATATATATATATATATATATATATATATATATATATATATATATATATATATATCTTTATTTACTTCATCAGAAATTTTTTTTATTGTATTTATTGTGTTGAATTAATGTTTATTATGATGATAGGGTTACACATTAAAAGCTCATTCTTTCTATTAATGTTTACATTCCTTTCTGCCCAGAAAATACTGTTTTACTATCTCTAATCTCCAAGTTATATATGTGGCAAAACATCTCAGGATTAATATTTTAAGTCAAATGCTGCTACCTGACATGTTTTTGTTTTCCGATGCATTGAGCAAGATGCGATGGCACCTGTCCATCACCATACTATATAGAATTAAAAAGGAATCAGACACACAAATCAAACATATTAGGTTATTGTAAAGAAGAGTCCAGGTCAAAATATGCTAAAACAAGCACAAATATTATTGGAAAGAAAGACAAACTTAATTCGAATGCCCCTGTCAGGATTAGATGATTAGTTTTGTTGATGGACTACTGTTTTTCTTTGCCAAGGCTTCAAGCACATACAACTGTGCTAATTAGGAAGCTAGCAAAGATAAGGGTTGGCTAATGTTTAGCTACCATGAGAAAACATGTTGATACTAGGGACCTTCTAGATACTATTTTAATCCCTAAACGATTCTAATGTTCAGTGTTTTTCATGCTGGAAGCTAAAGTTCACTCTTTTCTCTTTCTACAACCAAGTCTATTTTAGATATGATGAAGCCAAATCTACTAACTGCTTTAATATATGATATATTCATAACCTGCTCTTGTACAGAAAACAAGTAGTGTGCATGGAACAGTGATGTATGTGCCTGTAGGCAAGACATGTTTTACAGCTGCCCCTCTCCACTGGGAACTTTCAGAGAGTGATAGATGATGAAAGCACAGTATTAATGAGTGAAGATGGCAGCTGCTCTCTGCTCCCTAGATAAGATTCTAACTCAACAAGCTGCAAAATAACCTGTTCCTCAATCCCCTGACAGGGAGTAAGTGATCTGTTATTATAATAAAATGAATTTAAATCAAAATGTCTGCAATTGCTTCAATAAATAGGGTAAAAAAAAGAATTTGAATTGAAATTAAAATCACAAGAGCATGCTCTCTCTGGCTCTCTGCACTATACACCAAAATGTTCAAGTACATTTGAGCTCTTTGCACAGGTGGCTCTCAATTTCCATTGCTGTGTGATGGGTAAATTTAGTGCGTGATCCACTTTAGCCCTCTTCCCTGCACTGTCACTCAGCATTGCGGGCTGTTATCGGTCTCGCTTACAGTTAGCATTCCAGCATATCACTGGTAATGAGAGAAGGCCTGAGAGGTGGTCCAGCACAGAAAGCTTACTGTTGATTGGGCTTCATAAAACACACACATGGCTCGCACAACCTCGGTTTTCTCCAATATTGTGGTGGGCCAAACTTAGACTACTAATTATAGTTTAGAGAGGGTTATGCTGTATATGACCAAAATGAAGGTTAGATGACTCACTTGAATACAAGTCAGCATGGAAAGTAGCATTTGAGTGCATTACTATAAGCTCGAGCATTAAAATCAAGTAAATCTCCCTGCAGACATGTTGCTTGAAGTTACCTTGAAATCACCAGCTCTGTTAAATTGTAACTATTTACAAGGTGTATCTATTGTTCCTATTTTGTATAATACCCAGATTTTTTTCCATAGGGCATCTGCTAGGCTGTAACATAATATCAGTATTCACATTTTGTAGAGTGTTATGTCAGTGTCTATAACTATTCGGCTTGGCTTTATTCACCAGCTTTACGGACGTGGTGTCTCTTTACAGCAAAGCTCATTTTTGGCCATAATTCACCAGTGCTAATTAAGCAACCCAATCTCATACATCTCAATATTCATTTCCGTATTTTAAGCCAGATAAAATATGTGCAGTTGGCACAGTGACACCGTGAGTAGCATTACAACCTCACAGCTAGATTAAGGTTAAGGTCTAAAGCTTAATCTTGAGTTTAGGTTACTGTCTGTGTGGAGATTCACATGTTTTTGCCGTGTCTGTGAAGGTTTCCTCTGGATTCTCCGGTTTCCTCTCACCTTTCAAAATCATGCCAGCAGGTGAACTGGCTGCTCTAAATTCCTATAATGCTTCTAGGTGCGAGTGTGTAAAAGTGTATGTGCATGGTGTCCTGCAATGAACTGGTGTCCCATCAAGAATGTGTTTCCACATTGCAAAAAAGACTATGCCTAATAATTTAAGTTCTTATTAATCTGAATTCAAAGATGAACCTAAGGTGAATTTTCTTTTTCTAAATGTATACATTGTTTCAGATATACATTTAGAGTATATAACAGCAAGAGACAAAATCTAAACAAAAGCAAAAGATCAAGATGACTAATGTTCAAGGCAAATAAGCCATTTGAAACTTTTAAAGTCATGACTAACAAGATACAGATGTGTTTAACTGTTCTTGGCACAAACGTAGTTAAGAACCATAAAATAGATTTTTTGCATCAAACATTCTGACTCCATGTTCTTCCCCTGTTTCTTCTACTTTAATCTGATATATACGAGAGTGCTTTTTCACTCAGGAGCTTTTGAAAGGAACGCTGTTAGAAACCACAATGAGTCACTTCTGGTCTTCTCGCAAAGCCAACCGACGTGTACTTGTGCTCAGACAAAGGCACTATCCCAGGCAGAACCGCAGGAGCTGAGCAATAATGAGGATGTGAAGAAAATAAAACCAGGCTTTCTCACAACAGCATAAGACCTGCCCCTTTGGTTCCCGGAGAATATTTAGAGACTATCTTTATTTTATTTTTGATGAGTGGTCCTTTGGCATTAGTAGTTTGTTCAAGGAGCTTCCGGCTTTGTGATTTAGCCCAGGGCGAGCCAGTCATAATTTTTGTGGTGTGATGTGTTTTAAAAAAAGGTTGTTCCTGGCACTTCTGCTTTGAGATGGCATAGGGTATGGGATTGGTCACAAGCTGTTTCTTCTACAAACCTCTCATGCTGCTTGGACCTTTAGAGCCAGACAGACCATCAGAGCTTAAAATCTAGTGATAATGAGAATTATTATGTATGACTTGATGATGATAATGAAGAGACAGTGGAAAAAGGCCAGTGGAAAAGGGGGTTCAGATTTCTTCTTAAAAATTCATAAATCCATAGGCAGTTTTATTAATATAGCTGAATTAAATTAGACTATATCAACATTGTGTGGCCAAAGATATTTGGACACCAAACCATCACAAACATGCATTATATGGACAAAAGTATTGATCACTGACTTTTCCAGCTATATGTGGTTCTTTCCCAAACTGCTTTCACACAGCTGAAGGCACACAACTGTGTAGGGTGCCTTTGAAAGCAGTGGCATGACATTTTCCCTTCACTTGAACTAGGAGACCCAAACCTGTTCCAGCATGACAATGCCCCTGTGCACAAAGCAAACTCTATAAAGATATGCTTTGCATGGTTTGGAGTGGAAGATCTCCTGCTATAGAGCTCTGACCTCAACTCTATTCAAAACTTTTGGGATGAATTTTAACACTGGCTGCACCACCAGACCTCCTCACCTACATCAGTATCTGACTTTTCTAACACCCTTGTGTCTGAATAAGGACAAATCTCCACAAGCATGCTCCAAAACCTAGTAGAGGGAATTATAAGAGCAGATTGAGACTAAATGTGGAATGTGATACTCACTTTTGAACGTTTGGCAATATAGTGTATATGAGTTTGATTAAACCAGGGAAATTAATTAATTAAGTGTTTCCTTGGGAATATGTGCACAATTAGTCACAAGATCCAAGTCACTGATGTTGGGAAGATCTGTCTTGCAATCAACTTTCTAATTCATCCCAAAAGTGTTAAGTGGGAAAGAGGTCAGGTCTCTGTAGATCTACAGAGTTCACAACAAACTCATGAACCAGCCTCGTTTTGTGCACAGAGGCATTGTCATGCTGGAACAGGAACAGGCCTTCCCCAAACTGCCACAAAGTTGAAAAAATATAATTTGATTAAATGTGTCTGTACGCTGTAGCATTAACACCACACTTCAATTAAACAAGAGCCCGAACCCTAAAAAAGCAGCTACAGAATTTTATCCCTCCTCCAAACTCTTGGCACAAAACTGTTGCCAATATGCATTCCAGTATATAGCGATCCCCGGCAATCCACCAAACCCAGATTTGTCAGCAAGAAGGCCAAAATGCAAGGAATCATTCTTGGAATGTTTTTACATTTATGATCATTTTTACATTTTTGTTTTCTTTCTGCTGCAGCACTCCATGATCCTGTTCTGTGAATATTTAATGGCCCACATCATCAACTGTTGTTGCTCCCAAGTACTTTAATTTTCTGATAATAGCACTAAAATTTTACCAGGGCAGGAATTTCATTGATGGATTTGTGGTGAAGGTATGACAATACCACATTTAAAGTCACTAAAAGTCTTCAGAACATGTATGGCTATGTGCTCAGTTTAATGCACCTTTTTGCAATAGGTGTGAGCATACTTTTACTTATACTTTTACCGATATATTATATATTGCGAAAACAATTGTATGATTGTATGCTTCCATGTCTTCACGTTCCCAAGCACATCCTGTAACTAAGGACGTGACAAGTAGATAAACAAGTTTACTAAATAGGCTGTCCCTCAGTGGATTAAAATGCTCCACATGGCGCACAGCGGAAAACTGCCATTCAGGAAACTGATATCAGCTGCAGTGTTGTTGTCTTTGAACGGTGTTTACTTGGCTGTTGTTGTAAACTTTGCTGTAGTAGCAGCATCTTTAAAAATTACCTTTGAGCTGGGACACTTTCAGAATAACACCTCTATATGCCATTATAACGTACTGCAAATAAAGATGTTGCTGTGACATAAATTAAAGAATAGGTATAAGATATTTGCTCAGACTCCATGTAAGATGTTACCTCTTTTTTTCCTTCTGCTACATCTGTAAACTGACTTGTTGACAAATGGGATTTACGTTAAAAAAATATTTGAATGATATGGAAACTGCTAATCAAGAGTCAACTATACCCAAAGCCTGCCACTAGTGCAGCACATGTAATAATGTTAGTAAGTTTTATTGAAAAAGTCTTGTTCTCATTTAAATTTAGAAACCCATTGTGAATATTCATTTCAGAGACAAGCTTATCACCAACTAAATAACAAACAAAAATTAGTTTGGGTGACTGACCTAAAAAAACAATAAATAAATAATAATATACTACCTCAAAATGAATGCCACTTGTCCCCACACTTCACTTTCAGTTCACTTTTAGTGAACGTTGTATCCTACTTAAATCTGGGTGCAAAGCAAGGCTGGGACACAAATATTGTTGCAGGAAAATCCTTAAAACTATTTAATACAATTTATTGTGTACCCAGAAAAACAGCATTAATTATTATACTAATATTTTTTATCCACAAAATATAAGGACAGGTCAGTTTGTTCTCTCATCTTTGTGTCTCCCCTCCTTCACTTCTTCCTTTACTTTTCACAGTGCCTATTCAACCAATGATGACATTTCACATACTAATGCGGGAGACAGGTAAAGACAAAACAAAAGCTAGACTACAAAAAAGAAAGGAAAAAGAAAACTTTAAGAATGCTACAAATATATCGAATTCAAAATATTGAAACTGGTCATATACACGCTATAACCATAAACAACCAGAAATCCATACGATCAAACCCACTAATGACCAGATCCATACTATGGAAATGATATCATATTTAGATCTGCAGCAATAAAATGGAACTGTGTTTTTAAGAGTAGTCGATTGGTTTTATTATTGCAGTACGCATGGTCACAAGGAGAAGTTCACCGTTTTGAATCCTTGAGTACATAAGTTCCATTGAGTTCATAAGTGTAAAGCTCTGGAGTCTGCGTATATTCCAGTATAATCATGCACATGCTCAGTTTGGAACAGAGTAGTGTTTGATACTATATAGACTTTGTTGACTCTTTCGTATTGACAGAAAAGGAGGAGAACAAAGAACCATACACCCTTATGTGTACTGAGGAAAACACAAAATCGTCCAACCTACTGCAAATATTATAATCAAACATTTATTATTTGCTTCATTAAATAATTACAATAGAAAGGGTATAGTTAAACTTGTAGTTAAATTGAATCTAACAGCTCTGTACAGTTGTGCACACTGGCATATAATAAGAAGACACCTTTGTAACAATTCAATGCCTTGAAGTGTCTCTCTTGCATATACAGAATATATATATATATATATGTACACACAGTATCTCAGAGACCCCTCACATTTCAGCAACCATTTTAATATATTTTTTCAAGAGACAATACTTTAGAAATTGAACTTGGATTTATTTTTGACTATTCAGTGCTCAGCATGTATAGCAGTACAAATTAATTGTCATCTGAAAATAAGTCAACATACAGCCATTATATCAAAAAAGCTGCACAGGTTGTTGCTGGGATCCTCTTCCACTCCTCCTTAATGACATCACGGAGATGCTGGAGGCAGGCACAATAAGGTTCAGGTATGGATATATGTATATATATATATATATATATATATATATATATATATATATATATATATATATATATATATATATATATATATATATATATATATATATATATATATATATATATATATATATATATATATATATATATACAGTACAGACCAAAAGTTTTGACACAACTTCTCAAACAGTTTTCTTCATTTTCATGACTATGAAAATTGTAGATTCACACTGAAGGCATTAAAACTATGAATTAACACGTGGAATTATATATGGAATTATATACATAACAAAAAGTGTGACACAACTGAAAAATGTCATATTCTAGGTTCTTCAAGTAGCCACCTTTTGCTTTGATTACTGCTTTGCACACTCTTGGCATTCTCTTGATGAGCTTCAAGAGGTAGTCACCTGAAATGGTCTTCCAACAGTCTTGAAGGAGTTCCCGAGAGATGTTTGGCACTTGTTGGCCCTTTTGCCTTCACTCTGCGGTCCAGCTCACCCCTAAACCATCTTGATTGGGTTCAGGTCCGGTGACTGTGGAGGCCAGGTCATCTGGCGCAGCACCCCATCACTCTCCTTCTTGGTCAAATATATATATATATATATATATATATATATATATATATATATATATATATATATATATATATATATATATATATATATATATATATATGTGTCTGTCTGTCTGTCTATCTATCTATCTATCTACCTATCTATCTAGCTAGCTAGCTAGATAGATAGATAGATAGATAGATAGATAGAATAGATAGATAGATAGATAGATAGATAGATAGATAGATAGATAGACAGATTCTGTATATACATATATATGTTAGGGCTATCGATCAACTTTATTGCAAATTCTGTTTTAAATGTACTTTAAATTTGAATTTTTAAAGTATCAAGTTTTTAATACTCTAATTAACATGCACATGGACAAATATAGATGCTTTAACCAAATGTAGGTTCATCATTAATGAAACCATCCTCAACAAAAAGACAACAAATATCTTAAAATGTTTTTCATTAATTATGGTGTTTTAAATTATGGAAATCATCAGGACACCAAACATAACTTTTTCCTATGTTTTCACACGTCCGGTTTAAATTGTCAGATGCGGATTTTGGTCTTGATTTTAGACTTGGTGCATCAGTAAAACAAATGTTTAGTAATAAATATTTTTCAAAATAGTTTTTTTTTTTTATATCTGAGTGAAGAAAAGGACATTGAATAAATGTGTTGCATTGAAGATTTTAATTTAGTATCTGTTATATTTATTTATATTTTTCATTAAAATGGTCAAACAGAAATGCACTTCATTAATCACGTATTAATAAAATTAGTGGCATTAACACATTCATTTTAACGGCACTAATTTTATTAATGCGTGATTAATGAAGTGCATTTCTGTTTGACCATTTTAATTGAAATAGAGATTTTAACTGTTGTGTGTGTGTGTATATATATATATATATATATATATATATATATATATATATATATATATATATATATATATATATATATACATACAGTGCCCTCCACAATTATTGGCACCCCTGTTTAAGATGTGGTCGGACTTCTAAAAATTCTCCTTTTTTAAAACAACATAGAACCCAGATGCAAAAAAAGAGAAAAATCCAACCTTTCATTTAAGTATATAACTTTGGTGGTAAAAAAAATCATACATTTAGAAAAAAAAAAAAACTTGAAATCATGTGTCCCACAATTATTGGCACCCCTAACAATTCCTCTGAAAAATTTAATTTTTTTTTTTTTATATATTTTTCTGTAGTTGCTAAGGTTGGTCAGGGTATCTAGGGACTTTTAATTAGTAATTCATGATTTCCTGTGTCCCTGGGGTATAAATATGACGTGACACAGAGGCCTAATTCTCTTACCCATTTGTCAACATGGCAAAGACAAGAGAACACACCATTCAAGTAAGGCAGATATGTGTCGAACTTCATAAGTCAGGCAATGGCTACAAGAAAATAGCCACTCGCCTTAACTTGCCGGTATCTACAGTCAGAGGAATCATTAAGAAGTTTAAAACAACTGGAACAGTGACAAACAAGGCTGGAAGAGGTCCCAAGTTTATCTTGCCACAACGCACAGTGAGGAGGATGGTAAGAGAAGTAAAAAAATTTCCCAAGCTCACCGTCACAGAATTGCATCAAAGAGTGGCATCTTGGGGTCACAGAGTCTCCAAAACAACCATCAGACGCTCTCTACATGCCAACAAGCTGTTTGGGAGGCATGCAAGGAAAAAGCCTTTTCTCACTAACACTCACAAACGTAAACGTCTGGAGTTTGCTAAGCGGTACTGGGACTTCAACTGGGATCGTGTGCTTTGGTCAGATGAGACTAAGATTGAGCTTTTTGGCAACAAACACTCTAAGTGGGTCTGGCGTAAAACAAAAGATGAGTATGCCGAAAAGCACCTCATGCCCACCGTGAAGTATGGTGGAGGATCTGTGATGCTGTGGGCCTGTTTCTCTTCCAAAGGCCCTGGGAACCTTGTTAGGGTGCATGGCATTATGAGCGCTTTGAAGTACCAGGATATTTTAAATAAAAACCTGATGGCCTCTGCCAGAAAGCTGAAGATGGGTCGTCATTGGGTCTTTCAGCAGGATAATGATCCAAAACATGTGGCAAAATCTACACAAAAGTGGTTCAGCAGTCACAAACTCAAGGTCCTCCCATGGCCATCTCAGTCCCCAGACCTCAACCCAATCGAAAACCTGTGGGGCGAGCTAAAGAGAAGAGTGCATAAGAGGACCCAGGACACTGGATGATCTAGAAAGATTGTGCAAAGAAGAATGGTCAAAATCCTCTCTCTGTGTTCTCCAATCTTGTGAAATGTTATAGGAGGAGATTAAGTGCTGTCTTGTTGGCAAAAGGAGGTTGTACAAAGTATTAACATCAGGGGTGCCAATAATTGTGGCACACATGATTTCAAAGGTTTTTTCTTCTAAATGTGTGATTTTTTACCACCAAAGTAATGTACTTAAATAAAGGTTGGATTTTCTCTTTTTTGCATTTGGGTTCTATGTTGTTTTAAAAAAGGAGAATTTTTAGAAGTCCACGACCACATCTTAAACAGGGGTGCCAATAATTGTGGAGGGCACTGTATATATATATATATATATATATATATATATATATATATATATATATATATATATATATATATATATATATATAACACACGCAACAGTTAAAATCTCTATTTTTAAAGAATAAAAGGAATGGAAAAAACACATTAATAACTGAATAAGATGAAGGGGGAACTTAGAGTCCATTAAAGATTAAATCAAAATAAAATGTCCAATAATCTCTGCTGCTGTCTTGGACAAAGAAACATGCTTTGCTCATTCTTTTATTAGATTTTTTTTTTTTTTTTTTTTACATTGAGTGAGCTCATTTTTTACCATTTACCAATTGTGCCAGAGAAAACTATTAGTCTGAATAGATCCAGTGTTCTGTTTTAGTCTGCTGTAGAGTCCAAAATGCTGCAGAAAAGATATTTTTGGCTTTTAACTTGCCTCCAAGTTCAGGAAAAAGTTGCTGGTTATGCACATTTTTCTCCGTTATTTTTACAAATGCACATATGTACTGTACTATGCACTCACTCATTTGCTCGGCACACACCTCACATTTCCACAGATCTAAATAAGCAAAATGTTTATGATGTTCGTAATAAGAAGAGATATTGAATATTTCTAACATAGTTGTACTCACTTATTTGTAAAATGTTTTTTACTTGATAGAAACAGGTGCAAAACAGGTGCAATTTTTTTAACAAGGCTAAAACCCAAGTCATGGGTCCCTGAAAAGCATTGACTTCTCTGTTGGATTGCTCTTTTTAGTGAATTACAACTTACATATGTATCTGCTGATTCAGCATTAAAGAGAATGGCTTCTTGCCTAAAACCTTTACTGTGTATTTTGAGCATAGTTTATTTGTAATAACGTATTGCAGGCCTGCATCTGCACCTAGAATAAATATTTTTTAAGCCACAATGGATGCTATAAATGCAATTGCAGTAAGTTTATAATACTTTTTTTGCAGCAAAATTCTGTTTTATTATTTTACAGCATAATTGGAAATCTCAACCTAAAATTTTTCTCTTTGTGTTGGAATCGGAAAATAAGTGTTTATAAACTTTTCATTTTAGGCAAACACAGACTTTAACTGAGATTATATGAACTCTAATTAAAACTTAACTGTTTACAGTTTTTAAATAAAATTTTATTCAATCAACAATAAATAACTAAAAAGGTAGCTAATAGAGTGCATTCTAGGCAATGCTAAAAATAGTAAATATGTTTATTGCAATAATTGATGTGAACTGGTTCGTTGCTGCTGTATTTTCATTATTTTCATTAGATGTTTGTAGTTGTCTGCCATGTTTACATCACAGGTGGAAAAAATATAGGTGAAAATATTTAAATTACCTCACATAATGGTATCAAACGTCTCTGTGCCTAAGAACAAGTGCTTCTTTTTCCACTTATTCATTTTCAGTCACAGGCAGGATCATATTAATAAAAAAAACTGAAAGCATAATTAATGGAAACAGCACATTGGACTGGTTTGTATAAAGAGGGATGAACGAGGTGCAAGTACAGTGGAGCTGACAGAAGTATTAACATCAATGCTGAAGTTTTGGAACTTGTTTTGGAACCTCTTAGGCTTCGTTGTTGCATAGCCCAACAGATAGCCCATTGTTCTCAGGTGTTAATGTTTAGCAATAGATGAAATAAAAAGGAAGAAGAGTAACCATAACTAACTATACATCATTTTAAAACTCTAAGTTTCACAGCAATTTCAGATCACTGTTTTTCAATGGAAAACGTATAACGAATGTATTTGCTAAATTTGTGTAAGCAGTACATAACAACATGGATTAAAAAGTGCACTATCCATGGTACTTCATCATCTATAACTTAATATCTTTTTGAGCAATACCAACTTTGACGATGGACAGTAAAGCTCAAAGTGTCTTCTTTCCAAAGATATTTGGAATGTAGGCAAATTGTGTATGTAGCACATTTTTATCAGGAACTATTAATATTTAAAGTAAGGTAGGTTTTACAGTTTTCAGTTTTACAGTTTTCAGCTGAGAGTCCTAAAATTTGGGTGGGGAGGGGCGAACCAGACATAGTCTGAGATAAATGTTTGTAGGAATCTCATTTTTTATGATATCTTCATTCAATTTAAATATAAACTCATGAGACATGTGGTTTTTAACCCAGTACTTTTCTGGATTGCTCCAGGACTGATTTAATGTATTTATATATGAAGGAAAAAATTTTTTAATTAAGGATTTTTTTTTTTACAGTACTTAATCATTTATAACTTATTATCTTCTTGAGCAATATCAAAATTGAATATTGGACAGTAAAGCTCAAAGTGTCTTCTTTTTAAAGATATTTGAATTGTGTATGTAGCCCACGTTTTTCAGGAACTGTTAACATTTAAACTTTTCAGCTGTGAGTCCCAAAATCTGTGTCGAAGGCTAAGAGGTTAAAGCAGCATTTCATTGTTTTTTTAAGTAGGATTTACTTTGACTGGTCTTCACTGGTACAACTATAAGCAGGTAGTAGCTGAAATTAAATTACCTTTTGAATGATGTTTGAATTAAAAAATGCATTGCAAAATAAATCCATGGATTTAAGGCCATGGATGGTCATATGTTAAAGGCTTCATAGGCAAATCCTTTAGGGTAGATTTTTCCCTTAAAAAAGTGAAAGGACAAACTTGCATTTGCCTAATAAGAACATACATCAGTATAGGATTATAACCTGAAATGAAGCCCTCATGTTATCCTTCTACAGTGTGCCAATTCAGCAGTAAATTATAATCTATTCGAATACACAAAGGTCAGAACAAGTTCTCCAAGTTCATGTTACACATATAAATTACACAAAGTAAGCCTGAAAGAAGGTCTAGTATAATCCTGATGCACAGGACTTTCTATTGGGTTACATTCAAACTTAACATATGTTAAAGTCTAATTAGGTTTATTTTTAAGACTTATCATCATACAATTATTTTGGCAAAGAGTTTTCTTAGTAGACTGTAACATGTGGAGCTGCTTGGTTGTCACAGACCGACTCCTCCCAGAGCAACTTGGGTTAATGTCATATGGCAGGACATGATGTTCTATTACACACAGTCCTGTCTCGTTTCTGTCCTTTCCAAATGTCTCTCGCAGAGCTTTGAGGTGTGTCAAAAGTTGTAAAATTACAAATGTTAATTCAAAAGGGGGGAAAAAGGCAAGGTGTCCCCAAAACAGCCATTGTACAGTGTTTAACAGGCTGAATAAACTGAAAGGTTTATTTAACTGAATCTAGTTAGATTATTTGGATATTAGATGTGTCATTGTGTTTTAAGACAGTAAATTATCAAAAGTATACAGTTGGCATTTATCTAGTATTTGGATTTTAAGAAATTCTTATACGTGGAAGATAACTGCACATGCTGGAATAGCCATATCACTGAGCCATTAAATCACTGAGAAAAAATAATACTGGCTTCTTTTCACAGAGGAAGAAGGTTAGCAAAAAAAGAGCAAAAGAAAGATGACGAAAGAAATGATAACCAAAAACATCTGTTTTCAAACACTGAAATCCAAATGTAAAAATGTGGTAAGAAAGGGTAATAGATTTGCACTTAATAAATGTAGTGATTGTTATTTTTATAATAATTGTGTATATGTATGTATATAAAATATGGTGGGAGCAGCATGCCAATATTGCGGAAGGCCTCATATATCCAATGTCCCCAGTTTAATCCCGAGCTCAGGTTTCTGCCTGTGTGAATTTACAAGTTCTCAAAGTGTCCATGTGGGTTCTCTCTGGGTTCTTTCTTGGTTCTCTGGTTTCTTCACACTTTCAACAAACATTCTGATAGGTGAACGGGCTACTATAAATTGTCCCTAGGTGTGAACTCATGTGTACTGGTGCCTGGCAATCCCACCACAGGCAAAAGATTTTTGTTATCTTTCCTTTTTTTAACACACTTCATTAACTACAGTGTAACATTAAGCAGAAGTGGATAATCTCCAAGAACAAACTAGGGACTCTGGAGCTATGAGACTACCCTACGCACTGCACCACCATGGCACCTGAGGGGGAATAATTATAAATAATATCTTTTGGCTTCCCTTCCCCCACCTCCAGCTAGCAGTTTGAGGTGGGGGAAGCTGTTTTACATAGAGATATTGCAGAAAGAGGAACTACTATAATTTCCTATTAATCAACTTTTGATATGCTGCAAGTATCATATTTAAAATATAAATAGAAAAACCTCTGGCAAAATACCATAAACTCTATTGCTTGCAACTCATTAAATCATCAAACGTAGGAAGTTAGCATTCATGGATCTACTCCCCTTCATTCGAGGAATTTAAAGATCCTCTGTCTGTTTAGCCAACTTTATTAAACTTGCTAAATTGTTTAATAATATAAAAGCAATTTCTTCCAGGCTGCATTTCTGCTCAGCTAGCGTACAGGCATACATACATACAGGCGTTCATATTACTTTAGATATCAGAATCAGAAAAAGTTTATAGCCAGGTACAGCAAAGAGCACTTTACAGTACTAGGAATTGGTCTTGGTGTCAGGTGTAAACATATATGTGGGTTTCTTAGTGCTCTAACATACAATGTACTAGACACCACTGCAGTTATTTCCCCTTATCACTGTAATAGATATGCAGCAAATTTATTAACTGTTTTTGGCACAACTGTGGGGGGGTTTTTTTTGGACGTGGCCGTGGGCTGAAGCACCTAAAGAGAAACAATAATGCTTTCGAACCTCTCCTGGGATTAAACTGACACACTTCACTGCATCTAAGATTTTCCAATTGCAAAGCCTTCTGTTTGAGATTAAGTATGAAAGTTGTGCTACAGTTTTCATGATGTGCAATGATGTTATTCAGAAGCCATCCTGTTCCGAAAATAACCAACTATCGGAAAGCTGGCAAAACCACAGCGGGCCACTGGCAGCTGGCTCACTCATAAAACTTTACTGTCAAATACAAAATTAAGAGACAAACAGAAACAACTAATAAAATGTGTACACCAGACTATGTAACCTGCTTTAGAGATGTGTGGCAACTCGGAGTCATGAATAAAGGATATAGAAATGGACATACCGTATTTCATTTACATGTAAGCAGGAGAACTCACCTCACATTCAAATCCCAGACTGCCCCATTCAATTTCCTCTTCCTAATCCACTGATGTTTTCTTTTACTTCTCATATATATTTCATTTAAATTCCCTCCATTCCAATGTCTCTCTTTTGAAAGAGATTTTGTCAGCGCTGAATCTTTGAAGAAGCTGAAATAAAAACCTTTTAGTTCTAAAGCATTAATACAAGAACTCGCAATTAAATGGAAATTTGGCTGATATGTGTTTGTTTAAAAACAGCCAGTTTGCTTAACGTACCTTGGTTATTCTTTAAGGTATATGAACAATTTACGCTCTTAAAAACACAAGGGTACTTTGAGGGAATCCCTAAAGGGACATACAAATTTAAATGTCTCCATATCTACAAACACCAAGTAGGTCCAAGTAGGACCTCTCTAAAAATGTAGGGTCACAGAGTAGGTATATATTTACTAACTGTAGCCCATCTTTAGCACAACAAAATGTTTTCATTCCCCCACTACTGCATCAATCACTAGAAAGAAACCACCACTAACCAGATAGTATTTGGAAGTGCCATATCTTTTGCAATCAAAAACACATACAGAGCCCAAATTCATGTTACTGCATCTGCAGCTAAAAAAAAACAAATCAACAAACCTGATTTGTAATATGAACACGCATCTTTATTTAGAGTGGGATTTGAACAACATCTGAAGCTTGCATTACACTAGCCCTTATGGGTCTATGTGAAAAGGACACATATTTCAACAAGTCCAATTTATATCCCAGCTGCTGCCAATCCAAAACCATCTGTTTGATGGTCATATTAATGTTCACCACCTACACCCTTTGAACACATGCACAGACACAACTACAAATCTACTTAAAACGTCAACACAACAGATAAATAGTGGTGACCAGCATGTTCAATGACCGATTTCGAAACACTGGAAACTGGAAGGAACCCGACAACTTTCAGCCGGTTTATTTAGAGTGCCAGTTAGACTGTGGCCTCACATTAATGCGCCGTCATCAGGTAACAGCTGTGGGACGGGGGCCTGTTGCTTGGGAGATAAGAGCGAGAGTGAGTGTGAGTGAGCAGGAGAGGTTGGTGGTTAAAGGGCCAGCAGTTTTGGCTGAAATCTTTGATGGTGCCGAAGTGTAGCTCCGTCAAGCTCTAGTATTCAGCTGTTTCATTCTGTAGAGCACATTCACAATCACCTCTTACTAGAGTATATATTGCCAACAGAATTGCCGTGTTTAAATTTCACAATGTTTGGGATTCCACAGGGTCAAAGATTGCTGGGGTGTCAAGGCTGAATCAGTTGGTGTCAGTTAGTGAACTCAGCTTGCAAAATACTTTTTAAACCAAGACAAACAGACTATTCAAATGGCATTCAAAGTGCTAAATGATACAACTCTTCAATGACATGCAAACCAACTCTTGCATAGTGTGTTCAAAAGGTTAATTTATTTCTACCAGTAATAGAAGAGGAAAAATAATGTAAATTTACATTAAAGTCCATGCAAACCTCAAAGTAAAAAAAATACCCCTGCACATGTACACAGTTCCATCTTCATGCTAATGTCACAGGTTGCCAACATCCCGAGTTGTCCTGAAGAGATAATAAACTGTGCATCAAATTGCCAGCAGGACCAATCACCCAACACCCCAGAATTCCTCGACTGCTTGAGTGACAGGCCCTTCCTAGATTGACAGGCTCTTTGTCCTGTTGTATATCCGTCAGAGCCTTGTTAATTGAATGACCTCCTCATTCATTCTTTGTGAATTAATCCAGTGTCTTGGCAGTGGTTCATCACTTTCACTGACAGGCACCTTCCTAAATATAAACCCGGCTTTTACCTTTCCACTAATGGCTCTATGGGTACCCACTCCTGACACAAAGCTGATAGACAGAACGTGATGGTAACTTACAGAAAAGTCGCTTAAAACATGAAATATAAATATACATAATACTCTACAAAACAAATTTAAACAAATAGCAGCTACTATGAAAGGTCTGACTTGAAAGAAACCTGATCCAGGAAGTAGTATGGTGGTACTGCCCCCTACTGTGCAAGTCCATTAATCCATTATTAAATTATACCCTAAAGCTGGGTCTAATTGAACAGGTCTGAAGACTATAAAAGTACCACTATACTTCCTTTGTACAACTGAAATGAATTTTCTCCTAAAATGGATTGTTGGCAGCATGAATGTGACTCCAGTGAATATGACTTGCACGAATGTTACAATCATTTGTGTAAGTGACTGCAGTACAAAGTCCACAAAGACATCTTGTGGAAATAACAACCACAAGGAAATGATGTGATATAAGCAGTTGAAGTCACTTCAGTAGAGCCGACAACTTGTGGTTTTAGAAGCCAGAAGCATACTGTAGACACATATTGTGACAGTTATAAAGATTGTATTGTTGTTCTATGTGAGTGCAGGACCCAGTGCAGGTTTTACTGTAATAGCAGAGGAGGTATAAAGCAGCCAAGATACAATCATACTCAGTTTAAAAATAATGTCTCATTTATAACCACTGAGTAATATCTTCGATGTGTATTAAGACATTATACTATATACGGTATAGCCTGGATATGTCATGTGTGGTATATTGTTAAACTTAGTTTTATCAAATGTTATTAATTTAAATGATTGCCTATTTTTTAAACAGCCTTGTAAGTGATTATATGTTGCCTACTTTCTGCAGCATATAATCAAATTCATCACTTCAGTGAATTAATGCATAAACAGAAAAAAAATATCCTGTAGCCACTGTAGTACAAATGCAGAATTTTATAGGACTAAAGCAGGTACCTGTAAAAAGTATGAGAGCAAAATTTACATACACTATGAATAAAATGGTTAATCAACTTCTATAGCAGAAACTTTTTGAAGGCAGCTCAACATATGGATCAACAAACTCTATTAGCTAAAGCAAATATATACTAGCTACAAGCCTAAACTCAGGTCTTCTAGCACTGCTCAACTGGTTCCACAGTCTTTTAGGGTAAGAGGTAGGTATACACTCTTTTCTGTTCTGGCACTGAGGAGGTGGAATGACCTTCCCGCTAGCTGTTCAAACAGATGAGTCACAAACGATCTTCAAACCACGGGTAAAGACCTACCTCACCCTAAAACACTTTAATTATCTTCCCTGTTTGTTTCATGTCTTTATGTTAAAAAAATAAAATAAATAAAAATGTAAGTGTGCTATAATTCCTCCCAAAAGAGTTTAAGGGTGATGTATAGTAACTTTGCAACTCAGTGAACCAGTGTTTTATTTATTGATACTTTTGTACTTCACCCTGGATAAATGCTGTCTGGTAAATGTAAGTTCAGATTTTTTTTTAAACAGATATGTATAGGTTATTTTTAACAAAAAGCCACATTGCTGGTTCTTTAATGTGTATAAAAATTACAATAAATCCATGACTCTAGTCAAAGTTCGCTGCAACCTTATTATTAATGACACAATCAAATAAAAAAGGATTTTTTTGTTTATCTAACAGGGACTTTCCAAATGTCACTGCAATGCTCCTAAAGGAGGACATCCTTAAACCCCAGCTAACTATTATTGTAGTGAGGAGGAGTAAAATAAAAGACACTCGAGAGACTTCCCTTCAATCTGTTTGTTTAATTTCACAAAGCTCTCCCAACTGTATTCCAATTTACACTATTCACATATAGCTGTACCCAGTAGTTACATTTCTCAACACATTAAATAACTAAACATTAAAACAAACTAGCCAAAGCACTTTTCAGTTTAACTCAGGATAAGAAATACAGCCAGAAATCTTGCTTTTGTCGTGTTTATGTTTGCTCTGGTGATCATGGAGACGCATGGAGCGGTGTGCCCTAAGGTGCGAGGTCAGACTGCCGGGTGAACTTTTGATAAATGGTGACCGAATGCACCTTGGAGGGTGGCGAGAGTGTGTTTAGTTAAGCTTGACAGCAGAGTGGCTTCATTGTAATCACACCCTTTTGAAAAGGGCAGGTTCTAACCATGATGATGCTCTGGACAATCTAAACAGCAGTCAGTGATTGGGTTAGCACGGGTCTGGTCAGGCTGTGCTTCATCACACAATACCCTCCGGCGGGGATCTTGGAGTCAGGCAGTTGTCTGACATCACCTCTGTTTAATAGCCCTGATGCTCACAGCACCTCTGGAGGACAAAGAACATGATTGCATTGTGGTTAGAGAAGAAACTACTGCTGGGCATATCACAATATTCAAGACATTCCATAACAGTTGCACTAAATGAAACAAGAAAAGAACAGAACTCTATATAACTCTAGAGACTACTACGTTTGCAAAATCTTTTGGCCTGAGATTAATGTCAACCAGGTCAGACTTAACAAGAAGACATAAAAAACCAATATAGAAGTGCACACACCATATATAAATGTGGCTTGGAAATGTAGAGCCTGTGACCTCTCCGTGTTTGCTTTGGGAGTAATTTATGGTCTACTCCTGTCTGCAAGATAGCAGGTGGTGGTAGCAAGGGGCATAGCAATGCCTGTCACTATTGCTGACCATGTCAGGGGCATACGAGGCATACTAAAAACCGGGCTCCCGTTTCCAGCCTAGCCGACAAGAAAGGAAAGACTGGGCCTCTTTAGCACCCCTCGGGGAATTCAGAACATGGCAGCTCCTCAAGTGAACGCCTGCCAGGCACTTCACCCCCTCACTAAGGCAAAGTGCCAAGCAACAGATTAAGCCTGAAGACATCCACCTGCTGTGTTCACCCAAGGCAAAGAAATGGGGCGGAGCAAGTGGATGACCCCACAAATACACAGTGCAAAGGGTAAAATCCGTGCGTGTGTCCCTTCTACCGTTATAATTCAAATGAGTAAAAAAGTCTGTCCTACATAAAATGACCTGAAAGCAGTTTACACTGACAATGAACTTATTTAGCATTGCTAATTATAAATGAAAATCTTAATGATTATAGAATTGTAAATGAAACTCATTATAATGAATGCTATTCTGTTCCAAGGGTTAACCAAAAAAAAATAAAATACAGTATGAAAACACCACATGACAGGATAATCTTTGCAGATGCATGTTATTAAATAACAGCTTATTCTCTTCAAACTATTTGGAATTCCTCACTGGGAAAAAAAAGCCACCGCTTTTATAATCGGCCAAAACGAGCTTAGCCTGGCCTTTTTCACTAAAGTATAGGCTCATGGATAATTCTGCAAAACTTTCACAGTACTGGTATCAACTTTGTGCGATTACCTGCAACATGCTGTGGCTTCATGGGGCCTGCTTTTTTCAGAAAAGTGTTCCCATTATCAAAGGCCATGATTGGCTCGTTTGGCATATCGGCCTCGGCTTTCTCCCGGCCACTGCCGTTAGCACCAGCGTGATTGGACAGCTGAATGATCTCTTCGAAACGGGACGCTTCACCACCTGATAGTCCGTTCTCCTGCTTAGCCTGGATACCGTTGATCGCATGGACTGGAGAACTGAAAAGAACAGCACAGAAATGAGTTGAACAGCTTGAAATCCTTATTCAAACCAGTGTGAGAGGGAGACAGAGAGAGAGACGGATACAGCTTATTCAGCATTTTCACATAACAGGAGGTTGTATTGTGCACATTCCACAACCTTGTATATATTTAAATATATTTATAAAATGATAAGAGTATGCCTGGTTGTTCTTTACTCATCAAATATGCAATCACTGAACAAAGTTCTAAGGTAGAAAAGGAATGAATCTGCTCAAGACTTCCTGTTATTGAAAATAATCTTCAGGGCTTACATTAACCACTAAAACTGTAACACACAAACACTTAAATAAAGAACCCTAACTTTAGGGTATAAATATAAGGTGCTAGAAGTGCCTTATTACAGTGATAAAAAGTTTGGCCTTTAGTGATCATATGAAATCTAGATTATTGAATTCACTTATCATTTTTCGTCAATTTTCATATTTTTCGAGCATTTAAAATGAGATTATTTCTATCTTATGTAATCATTTTATTAACAGTGTACAGCATTGTATTTGTCATTTGTTACTCAACAGGGGACCTCTGTTCCAGAAAACTGGAACAAATATAACCCATGAGGATTTAATAAATAAGCAACACGCTAGCTGTGCCTCGTCAGCCATGTGGAAATTGATTCAATGTAATGCTCCGAAAACAATCCACTGCAATTTGTTATTGTATTACTTACAAAAAGGTTTTAATAAAATAGTGTATCGTTTAATTACCTTTCTTTCCTGCAACTCTGTGACTGATCTTGTTTCAGCTCCACGCTTGGAAGGTAGTCTTTAGATTCTGTGGGAGAGGAAAAAAAAAAACTAAATTACATTAACCAAAATAAACCGTTCTATTGTGCCAGTGTGTTTTAAGCATTTCCACCATCTGGATTCTTTTATGATATTTGGTGTTTGCTGTAGTTTTAGACTGATGACAGATATAAGTATACAACCGTAATTAGCTGTAACCATTCATTCGGCCTACTCCAAACATACGGACGCAGGCTCAAAACACAGATACTGTTGCTTGATTAGTTAAATCTGCTCCAACTCATGCCATCTCTCATGGGCAAACATAAGCAATAAGACAAGTAAAAAAAAATAAGAGCCTGATGAGCGGTAACGAGGATGTAGTGTCAGATATTGCACACATTATACAGTACCATGAAATTAGGGCCACCTAGTGGTTAGACAGTGCTGAGAGGTTAATGGCTAGGCAGGTACATGGCTCCGCTACACTGACAGATGGAAGGTTATCTTCCAAAGTGAAGAGTATTGATTAGCAATTACCAAATATGGTTGCCAGGTATAAGAGAAACATGCTCAGTCAGACACTATAGAATTCCTATAATAAAAAAATGCTTGAACGAGCGAAACATGGAGGCACACAGTGTACATGTCCAGTCAAAACACTCAACCCCAGTTTACAGACACTACAAACTCTCATACTTTTGATTGATAGAACAAACGGTGACAAGAAAATACGTATTCTAACTAAAAGAAGACAACCTGTAGTTAGAAAAAACCTTTTTATACCAGCATCTGGATTATATTGGTCTGTTGATAGCATTTTAACCAAAGGCTCAGGATATGACTTCACTCTAATATATGCAAAGCTTTTTTTAAATTCTGCCACTAGCACCACATCTGTACCAGGTAATGGCTTCCACCCTGCTGGAATGCCAGGCTCCAGCCCTGGCATCTCTTCATTATATTATAGGAGTGCAGAAATCTCTGCTTTACACTCAGGCAGTGTGAGTTAGACAAATCTATTTCATCACTGCGACAGAAGCACAAGGGTGTGCATATGCTGTGTGTACAGCAGTTCTTAGTTTAGTCTTTAAAACATTACAAATGGTCCAGATTTTTGCTTACCCAACTCACACAATCGTGGGACACAGAATAATCTGGAACATCTGGAGGCCATGAGGACCGTTTTTAAAAAGAACTGGCTCGAAAACAACCCCACTGAATGGTGTGTATTTGCGATACACCCAATTACACCGATGGAAAATTTCTAACCTTATTAAGTGATAGTACATGGTGTTACCAGAACCCTTTAATTAACTTTGAAATGTCTGTGTCCAAATTGTTATATACTAACATCTGCCCGACTAAGCAGAAATCCACTACTGAAGACCTACTCCGGATACAGCTTCCTTAGCCACAGAATGTGTGTTTAATTGAGGTTTGGATTTTCAGAGAACATGCGGTCATTTCCCTCACAATGGCTCACAGTATTTTCATGTTGTGTAACAAACAAAAAAGTGCTCTCGGGGACTAGCCTGCCAAAGAACGCAAGACTGGCTTTGGAAAAGAAAAAAAAAAAAAACGCATTCAATTATTTAAAAAAAATTAAAAAATAAATAAAAATAACATTTTCAATTGTATTGAAGGGGGGAAAAAATAAACTGTGTATATACACCATAATGGCATTTTTATTGACCAAAAACTTTACCTTTACTGCTCTCTGATTCCAGTTGAGAACTTCCACCATTAACTTGTGGAGGAGAACATTTTGTGTCCTTCTGTGCAAAGAAGAAAAATGAATGAAAGGGAGTTATATTTACAGAACAGATCATTCATTTTTATCACCACATTATCGGTGTAAAGTTGCTTTGAGACAATGTTCATTGGTAAAAGCGCTATACAAATAAAAATGAATTGAATTGAATTATTTAGACTTTGACCAATTGGATTTAGTGACATTGAAGCAGATTTTGAATCAGAAATCTACCTTTTCTGGGGTGTCTGTTTTGCGTGTCCTTTTCATGATTTCCTCCAGGCGCTGGTGGGGAGGGAAAAACAACAAAAACTGTAATTCATGTCAGATTATTTGTATAATACAAATTCAAGTTTACGGGGGATTATGTCAAGAATAATACAAAATAAATAAATAAACCTGCACGCACACCTCAGTTTAAAGGAACCTGTAATCAGTAAGGGTTAACAGCATTGGAGCCAGTCTAGAAAGGGAGTCTGTCTCTAAATGTAAGTGTGTGTGTGTGTGTGTGTGTGTGTGTGTGTGTGTGTGTGTGTGTGTGTGTCCTGCTCGTCGCCATCAATTATGCAAAGCTATTTATACAAAGGCAATCAAGTGCTGTGTGACCATTAGGTAGAGTATAATTGTGTCCTGAGCCTAAATTACATATATAAACATTTGTTTATAATCAAACCCCTCCTTGAAATACATTTTTTTCATCCTACTTTCTTCCTCTGCAGCCTCTCTTGCTCCTCCTTCTGGAAGTGTTTCTCTCTCTCCAGGCGCTGCCTCTCCGCCTCCTCACGGGCTTTGGATTCAGCCTCCTCTTTCTGCAAAAAAAAAAAAAAAGAAAAAAAAAAGAAAAAGCACACAGCTGTGACTAACAGAACAGATGTTCAGCTAATGGTGATTCAGTCCAAAATATATATCAATGACTTCAAGATGTCTCACACCTGCACATGTCTGCATGTAATAAAATGTCTCTTGTGTAGTTAGTATTGATTTTTTTTTTTTTTTTTACTGCCCTGAACACAAGATGGTGCCAGTGTTGAAAAATACTGGCACATTTGAAAGAATCTGACAGCTCCAGTCAGAAAGTAGAGGCTAGAGGAATTCCTTGGTCAGGATTTTCCTGTGTGTGGTGCTCATGCTAGAAAAACTTAGCTTAGCCAGTACAAAGGAAAACGAAGATGAACTGAAGCATCAGCTCTTTTCTATGATTTCAGTTCATTGTGTGGTGAAAAAGACAGAGGGAAGACATTAATGAAAGAAGGAGTAGGGGAAACATTAAATAAATGTACTGTATTATGTTTTAACTTTTTTATATAAATATATTTTTACATTTCATTTTCTTTGCTGCTGTAACACAGATTTCCCCACTGTGGGACGAATAAGGGTATATTTTATCTGATCTTAAATGAATGAAGCATGTCTCAGAATAAACATCCAGGAGATTTATCCTGCGACAAAGCAATATACACCCATTCGTTTTCATTTCACCAAATTCATTCCTGTTATTCTGGCTGAATAAACAATTCTTTAGTCTACATATATTATTTTGATATTTGAATATGACATAGCACTTTAAACCATTGAACTATTTAAGCTCATGGACAATGGGGTATCATGATCTGTGACCATTATTTGAACAGAAGCTTCAGCTCCATGATTCACAGACATGACTCTAACCTGTCTCTGGAGGCGCTCGTTCTCTTCTTGTTCAGCCCTGGCTTTCTCCTGGGCCTCTTTCTCCTGTTGCAGAAGCTCGGCTTCCTCTCTCAGCTTCTGCTGCTCTGCCATAAGCAGTGCCTCCTCCTCCTTTCGCCTCTTCTCCTCTGCCTCCCGGGCAATCCGCTCTTTCCTACACACGCATCTGATCATCAGTATTACCATACTCCAATCATAACCGACATAAAAATCTCCTCGAAAATGGAAGTGCATAGACGCACACTAAAGGCATTATAAAGTGGAATAACTAGAGGCACACAATATACCACTCGGCTGGACAAAAATAACTGAGCAGTGGGCTTCAGCACAACGATCTGTTGTTCCTGCCAAAGGCTTTCCCAGCTTATAAATGCCATCATGCAGGGCTGAGCTGCTTGCTTTTAATGTTGACAGCATGCCACATGCTATTACACTGTACACATAGAAACTGTCAGACAACTTATTCAGCTGCATCGCGGAGCACGAGTGTGACATGCAGGCCACTCGGTTGTGCTGGAAATGCTACTGCAAACTGCTTTAACATTGTTGAAATGTGACAAATTTGGGAACATGTGGAAACAAAAACCTGTTTTTTATATACATTTTATTTACTAAGTTTAGCTGTAAGGCTGACCTCTCTCTCTCTTCTTGCTCCCTCCGTTCCTCCTCCTCCCTCTCCCTCTGTTCTCGGGCCTGTCGTCTTTTCTCAGCCAGGATGCGAGCGGCTTCCTCTGGATCGTTCGTTCCAGCCATGGGCTTGGCAGGGGAGGGGGCTGGAGAAACTTGTGGAATGCTAAAACTTGACAAGGACTGTTCAGGAACAGAGGAGGGACATACCACTGCGGTTGGGGTATTTGTACGAGGGGGCGTGACAGAGGTGGACAGCACGACAACGGAAGTGATTGGAGACGAGGCTAAACGACAGAAAATGCAGACAGAGAAAGAACAGACAGAAACAATGGACATTATTCATCAAAATCTGATCTACTTGTTTGCTGCCTCTCTTAGTATTACATGAATATTACAGGAATAAAAGTAAAATATATTGGCAATTAAATAGCCAATAGCCAAACATATGATGTTTAAATAAAGGCAATATACTTCTAAATTATAATGGGGAAGTATGAGACTCATTCATACGATCATCTTTTAAATGTCAACATTATAGATCAGGGATGGGCAACACAGCCAGATTATAGCACACAGTATCTTTAAATACAGCCTGCAAGACCATGTCAGTCTGAATGCTGAAAAACTCAGAGACTGCTTTCATATTAGGATGTTAATTCTCTAACCAGGGGAGGGCGCTAGTTTCTGCCGGTCGCCATAGTAATTAAAACAAAGTAATTAAAAAAAAAAAGTAGGATATGCGTGCGATTGGGAACACTTACCAAAATGAGTAAAAAGAAAAGAGAAATTGACAGTAAAAAATTAAAAAAGGCAAGATGGAAAACTCTTTTTACCCAGTTTAAAGGGGGCACCCATTTGTTTGGAAACTAAATTGGTTATGAAGGATTTTAAAGTAAAACTTCACCACTGCTCATGAAGAAAAATATGAAAAATACACCAGGGACACTAGAACTGCTCTTATCACAAATTAACAATCTAAAATAATCTGGCCCCCCAGTAGAAAGGAGCCCTCATCACTATGAAAGCTGCCCATCCCTCATTAATTTAGTACAAAATAATTAATCTATAATATTATACTATTAAAGAGATGAGAAGCTCCTCAGGCAGTGCGGAGATGCTGTTTCTTCACCTTTCCCACACAAAACCCAAGGCCTGAGCTGAGAAACTGAATTACGCAAACAACCACACTGTCATTGAAGTTACATCTACAGGTAATAATTCCTCCCCCCCATAAAAATAAGGTGCCCTGTAAGACCCTGATGTAAAATGATGACTCACTTCTGCTCTCTAGGGTTTGTTCTGCAGTTTTGGCGTGTGCCTCCACACGGATTGGTGTTCGTGGCCTCTTAGGTCGAGATTTTGGGGTGATTGTGCTGATGAGGGCTGGTGGGGGTCTTGGTGAGGAAGCACGCTGTTTTATGTGTGCACTTGGACTGAAAAAACATTATATCAATATAACAATGATAATCTTCAAATGAACGAGAACTCCTGAACTGAAAGGTCAGCTGTGGGCTACCTGGGCTCACGTCTGGCAGGCATTGATGGTAATGACTGTCTCTTCTTCAGCACCTTCTCTTTGGTGATGGCGCTCTTTTCCTTTTCGTTCTCCCGCTCTTTGTCCTTCTTCTCTTTCTTTTTTTTATCCATCTGTCAAGAAACCCCAGAGAATTAAAGAAGGGACATTGTTATATAAAATATATAAAAACATTGTATGGAAGATCAAGCTGTGCCATGTGTTTTGAAGCCTACAGGAGTGGAGTCCCGTCTGCGTGGGCGCTGGGTGATGTCGGGGGTGCTGGTTGTAACCCTCCAGCGTTCGGAGCATCGATGGGGCCGGTGAGAGCACACTGCGAGTGGACTTGCTGAGGCTGAACGAGGGCACAGTGGTGACTCTGTAAGGAAGGAGTTCGACAGTCACACAGAAGCATACGACTTTTAAACTCTATACATCTGCTCGTGTGAATATAAGTTGTAAAGTCATATTTACACAAGCATATGTATAGAGTTTAGAAGAGTTTATGAATGACAATTATTTGATTTAATAGTGATGGAATTTTTAACGAGTCACGATTAATCGAAACTTAATTACACATTTGTATCTGTTATAAATGTACCTTAAATTAACGCTTACATTTTTAATACTCTAATTCCAACATGGGCATGGACAAGTATAGATGCTTTTTGCATAGAGCATGAAGACAAAATAATCAATGTTTTAAAGTAATTATGATGTTTAAATTATGCTAATCATCAGGACACCTAATCGAAATGCAGTTTTAATTGTTGGATGTGTGCATCATGGCAGATTTTGGTGCTTGATTTGAGACTTGGTGTCTACATCAGCAAAACAAATGTTAAATGATTAAAAAAATTTTACTTTTTATATGTGAGCAATGAAAGGACGTCGTGAAAAAAACGTGTTGCATTGAAGGTTTTAATTTCGCCTCTTTTCTATTTATTTATATTTGTTTACAAAAATGGTCAAACAGAAATGCACGCTGCATTTAATATAAGTGGTGCTCATTTTGACGATAGATAGATAGATAGATAGATAGATAGATAGATAGATAGATAGATAGATAGATAGATAGATAGATAGATAGATAGATAGATAGATTTTTTAACACATATTAGAATATTTTGTCTTCGTGCTCTATGTTGAGATTGGTTTAACTAATAATAACCATACATTTGCATTTAAAGCCTCGATATTTTTCCATGGCCATGTTGATTAGAGTATTAAAAATGTTTATTTCAGGTACATTTAGAACAGATAAAATGTTCTGGGAGTTTCTTTGACACAGCAAAACGTTTTCAACAGTGTTTTGAAAGTATATTGAAAGGCACCTGATTTCAGTAAAGATCATAATTATAAAAGTTTAACATTCCTACATAAAAATATTATATTATATTAATATATATGTATTACACACACACACACACACACACACACACACACACACACACACACACACACACACACACACTCTTTAATAGTTACTAGAAAACGCTGTCGAAAAAGTAAACTCGCTGTGATACTCCTCCCTGCCAGTGGAGGTCACCACATTCTGAATATTAAGACAATTCAATAACATCAATTACTGCTCTCGTTATACACACACGCACACCAAACTATTTGTATTTTTGCAAACCACCAAAGTTTTGTAATTGTGTGTATGTTCTGAAGTTGATCGACTATTGTGTATCGATCATGCTGAGGGTTTCTTCCTTATGCCTCATCACAGGGAGTTTGTCCATGCCACAGTCGCCACTGGCTCACTCATCAGGGACAAACTTAAAAATGAATAAGATGTTCTTTTTGTGTATCACCACATTATCTGTGTAAAGCTGCTTTAAGACGATGTTCATTGTTGAAAGCGCCTTACAAATAAAATTGAATTAATTCTGTGAAAGGTTCTGTGAATAAACCTCACACAATTGGATCCAGAGTCCACTGTTTTTATTATATGAATCATTATTTTCTCCTTATAAATTCTCAGATAAATTCCCTAGGTTTGCAAAGAAAACAAAAACGGTCACTTAACACACGTAGAAATATGTCATCTAGGCCAAGCAGTGAAAATCTGTCAGAGGCTAAACCATAAAAATCTCAGTTTGAAGTAAACGTTAGTTGATCACTCACTAGAATCTTTGCCGCTGCTCTGCACACTGACAGCACTGCGACTTCGTGCCAGGAAGGACAGGGTGGGTGTCATTAGGCGGTCCACAATGCTACTCTCCCAAGGACTTAACTCCAATCTGCGACCTGCAGAAAATCAGAAAGTATTAACATATAATTCATCAACAGTAACATGCATTTATAAAAGCAAAATGTTAAATAATCTACTGTAAATAATGGCATACTGTAGAAAACTGAATCAGATCAACATTCCCTTTAGAACTACTGTATATCACTTCTCCTGGGTACAATGTGACCGGAGAACTGGCTGGATATATACATGTATATACACATATTTTATATAGTTTATACTTTTTATTTATCTACCTTCTTTTTTTCTTGGTTTTATTTTTATCCTTATTCCATTCCCTTTATATTCCATTCATTTTAATGCTTTAATGCCAGACAGTCGCAAAGAGCATTTCACTGCATGTCGTACTCTGTATGTGACAAATCAAATTTGATTGGATTGGATTGTAAATTCCCCCTATAGTTTTTTGGAGAATCTCCCAGAGTAATTCAGTCTGAATCTGAATATTGGCCTATTTCGTTACACCTTCTTTTCTCAAATTTAATAAACCATTCTCTAACATTTCATCTTTGCAGGATAATTTGCTACATAATCCCCATATAATAATAATCCCCACATTCTATCCAGTGGATTTGCAAGCACAATTTATAAAATTACTTTTTTTCTAAACATCTGGAGGAGCGAGGAACCTCTTCAGGTTAATATAATGTGTCTTCATCCATGCTGAGTACACTTTTAAAAAACAGGTTTGTCTAAAGATCTTTGGATACATTTCTTTAAATAATGGTTCTACTTTTCTAAAAACCTCTTGAATTTTTGTTTGGAATGTTTTGGCCATTTTGGGTTCTATATGGAACCTTTAAAAGGTGCCCCAGATAATTGTATATAATTTTTTTTCTTTCTCTAAGAGTGTGTTGAGGTGAAACAAGCACATAAAACAGTTCCACATGCAAAAAAAAATTATAAGGATGAACAAGTTCTTTTTCTTCTCATATTGTGATTTTGGACAAAATGATGGCATGACAAAAATAGGAGAACCATTGTATATGGAGCACTTATGAAATCTGGCCAATGACGCATCAAAGAAAGAAAAAGGGACAAACACCCGCCACCAAAGAGGAACCAGTCAGAAAATTAAAACCCCAAACATGACATCCTTTGGAGGAACAGAACGTGAACAGACAATTCATACATTCCTATCAAGCTGTACGAATGCATGTCCGAAATTTATGAAACTCAAGACCCAAATCATATGGACAGGTTGGGCAGGGGAAATGATTCCATGATTGCCAGGAAGACACAGTCGATTGAAAATAAAAAAAACAAAAACTTAAGGGAAAAGGAAATCATAAAATGTGAGGGGAGGAGCCAGAGACGATGATGAGGGGGTAAAGACCAATTCCAGGCAGGCGGTTGTCTTACTTCTGCTGGGGGAATTCCAGAGGGTGGCAGAGGATTTGGAGAGACGCTTGTTTAGAACAAAGTCCACGTGTTTGGGAAGGTTGACTGCAGAAACTGAGCATCGGCCTGTAAAACCCAAAGCATACTGAACACACACATTGATGGACACCGCATAGGCTGGATGCACTGAACATCGGCTACAGCGTGCGATGAATCAAGCATTACAATAAACTCGCAAACATTACAATGAATGAAATTTACAGCATTTTCCTGCTATTAAAAAACTACCAAAACCTTTACAAACCTAAAATCGATCTGAAAACCATTTTATACAGTGCATACACAAACAGAAATGGGAACCACAGAAAGCTTTAATTGAATACAAATAATAAAATAAATAAATGATTTGCACAATATGCCATTTATTGTGAACATCGGCTAAAATTCTAGAGTAAGGATGGAAAGCATGTTCCTATACTTAATGACAATTTCCTGGACGTATACAGAGAAGGACATGGGGAGATTCTGCAGCCTCAGTATGCAGCACACAACTCCACTGCAGTCACTGAACATAATCCCAATATTGTTGAGCAGGACATTTTCAGTGCATCTTCACTGCATTAAACACTGTAGGTTTAGGAAAACAGCTAATAGTTTAAAGCACCCTCTTTCAGAATGGCTCGCTAATGCACCATGTTTTAAAAGATTTATTTTGTAATTCATTTTTTAAGCTTGAAGTCATTTTATGAACGTTTGAACGATCTTCAGTTTGGCTAACCATTTCCCCACATTCCTTACAATTCCAATCGGTTACCGGTTTGTATTGGTGTTGAGATTTAGCGCCTTTGTTCATCTCACCCTGAATCCCTATTCTCCTCTTTTGTACACTTCGTTCCAACAGAAACAGTTCACGAGCTTCACATTTCGTGCTAACAGCATTTAGTACATGACATGACAGGCACTTATACACAAAATAACAGCTTTCAATAGCAATGCTGTAAAAGGATAAAGGGAATTGTTTATATGAAATGTGTACATTATTTCCAGTCAGAGTTTAAGCAATATCTTTCCTGTGATATTTGAAACTTTCACTTGTGTGACGATGACGACGACGATATCACAGATGTCCAGACTTTTTGTTACGATTATATACTATTATATACATACTATTATTATACACTCAAGCAGCCTAAATTGCCTTTATTGTTCTGTCTAAGTAATCCCATAAATGGAAGTATTATGCAATCAAACATGCACAGAAGACAAAGATGTTCTTGTGTTCGCAGTCTTGTAAACAGCAAATCTAAATATTTTCTGTAGGAGAATGTGGCCTCCAATCATCTAAAATGAAAGTTACCTTAAAAGAAGTCATTTGTGTTTCAACCAGAATGATTATATCCTGTAGTCACTTTTATTACCATTAATAATACCAATGTGTGTGGTTTTAAAGTGGGAAAAGTAACCCAAATTAGATTTATATTTAGTCAGACACCTGAAAAACTATTGGGACAACAAGGCCATTTTGATGCTTTTGCTATAAAAAATACTTTTAAGTTCAAGATAAAAAAAAATAAATTAAAAAATGCGATATTTACATACAGTATAGATGTTAGAAAACTACACGGTTGTTGGAAAACCACTTTTCTACCTATAACCACTTGAACCAATTTTCTCATATGTTTTAAAAAAAAATACATTTGGAATTGAATAAGAAACCAGTGAAGTCTAATTCAATTCAGACAACAAGCTGTGTGTGTTTTAGGCCATGTATGGATGATGCTAGAGAATTAAGTCGTGTGGCTCTCTGCCATAAAAAGACAACAGAAACATTTTCAATCACAGTTTTAACTGAGCTTGAGTTTTCTCAAAATAAAATTGTGTTAATCTTAAAGTCATGGCTTTATGATACTCACTCTGACTCTGACTGGAGCTGGCACTCAGGCCTCCGGCCCATGACCATCTCTGTTGGCGAATCTCAGCCCACGTCTTCTTTGAAGACCTCTGGATGGCAGCTTCATAGCGTTCCTATGAACAAGCACACAAAATTTGAAATCTCATTTTACATGGTGCCTATGAAGACTTAAACAACTGCACTGAACAATTATATGTTATTTATCTCTGTTTGTGGGTCATTTCCAGGTCCTAAACATCTAATCCTCTAGAGGTTTCAAAATGGTTTCTCTTAAAAACTAGAGAAGAAGAGCAGAGCTCACCTTGTTCTTCTCCAATTTCTGTTTCTGTCTCTCCTCCAGAGCAACTCTGCGCTTCTCAGCTTTCAGCCTCTGATCCTCCAGCTTCCTCTTGCGCTCCTGTATCTGCTGCTCTCGTAACTGCCGCGCCCGTTCCTCCTTCTCCAACCACTCCAACTTCTTAGCAGCTTCACAAGACGACGGGGACACAAAGAAACACACAGTGAGTGTTTTACACCGTTGGGAATACAGACGACTACCTGGACAATCTGACATTTTGTGCAAGTTCAAACCCAGTGCATTTGCCAGATAATCTTTCTTAAGCTCTAACAGTGTGTACCCTCTAACAAAGTACACAAAACATGTACTTGAGTTAATGTAGAAATGCACTAGGTAAAGTTTTACTCTGGTAAAAGTGCTCAATTTAAACTTTCACTTAAGTAAATAGAAGTCCAAATGTATCCAAAGTACTACGATTTATTATGGCTATAATGGTCCTATTAATATTTGATATTAATTAACTCTGATGTATGTAAAAAAAAGACTGTAATGTGACACTTTTTTTCCATTAAAATGATCATAAACCCAAAACCTTTTCAGCTATTAAAAAATAAAAATTGTGCAAATAAGGCCACGGGTGTTTTGGCGAGTTCGAATCAGGAGATTCTTCCATTATTTATTCCTCTCTAAATGTTCTGTGTGCTGTTGAACTAAAGCTGAACTGTATTTTGGTGATAAGCAGATACCACAAAGTGCTATTTATCCGCTCATAAATAAAAAGGAACGACTAAATTAGCAAAATGTAGTTTGAAATATAGTGAAGTGAGAGAGAAAAACTCCCCAAATGAAAATCTTTCAGAAAAGTACATATACGTGAAAAAGCTATTTAAGTACAGTAACGAATCGTATTCACTCGTTACAGTCCACCACTGATACTAAACAGCATGAAAGATTTGTTAAACCTTGAGATGGCTCTGGTCATATTGGTGCTTGAATACACCCTTGCCCTGTAAAGATTAATCTAATGCAACTTACTCCAGGCGAACCAACTTACTTCCCCTGCGTACCATCCGATCGCTGAAACTGAATCACACATTGCTGCATTCCATTCACTGGCTTCCAGCAGCTGCCCACATCACATTGAATACACTGATGCTTGCCTGCAAAACTGGCTTAAGGTACTAATCATCCTTTAACACTCTCCCTTTAAGCCTCTAGGTTTGATTACAAGGAAAACCTTCATCAGTGCCCTTCTCTGTCTTGGCATCTAAGTGGTGGAATAAACTTCTCCTGGCTGTCAGCTGAGTCACTGTATGTCTTCAAATAAAGACTAAAGTCGTACCTCTTTACTTAAGGTCAAAGTAGCAATAACAAACCATTTGGTGTTTTTTTTGTTTAATTATTATTATATTATTCTTTGCCTATACATCTCTGACCTATAAAGAGATGTTATTTAAGTCAGTGGTCCCCAACCTTTTTTGCTCCACAGACCGGTTTAATGTCAGACAATATTATTACGGACCGGCCTTTAAGGTGTGGCGGATAAATACAACAAAAAAAAATAATAATACGACCGGCATAAATTTTTATTTTCTAAATAATATAAACGTGAATCCACTGTGTTGTCTTTTGTTCATTTTGCTAGCTTGGGGGTTTGAATTTAGCGGTAATGTATTGTGTTAGCAGCTCGGAGCAGCCCCTTTAAAAGGTAGTGGATGGAGGTAAGACCTGTGACCGAGGGAAGCATCATTACATGCATCAAGAGTGAGTCATAGACAGATGTGGCGAAGAGAATCCGGTAAATTGCGCCCTGGGGTTTGGGGACGACTGATTTAGGGCATGAGATCATTCAGATCTTCTGACCAGTTTTAGATGTATATGCTATGCTTCTGAACACTTGCACACAAATGTACATTAAGAACATAAATATAAAAGAAAATGTCACAAAAGTGTTGTTTATGTTCCACAGCTACATGTATAATTCTTCGCAGGACTTTACAACCTATTCAATCCCAATGAGACAAATATGGCCTTGCTGTGTCATTTCTTTTGGCCCACACAAACTTAAATAATACTGAAAGCAGAATAATATGCAACTCATAGGACCTAGAATACACAAAGTAACACTGTAAAACTGAAACACTAGCTCAAGTGTACATTTTGTACAAGTAAGACCTACATTAGAGTCAATAATTTATGTTAAATGTAAGGCCTCAGAAAAAAACCCTAAAACTTCTGAAATTTCCTTCTTCACATATTTACACTATTTTACAGTCCAGGGCTTTGTGCAACTACTCTTTCACTAGTAAACCTGTCTGCCTAATTGAGAAAGCAGTCACCTAGTGATTTAGTGACTCAGTGTCTTTTCTATAGTTGAAGAGAAAACCGACAATAAATGGTTTCAAGCATCCCTCAATTATTAAATTAGTAGTCTGTCACCTAACATACTGTGCAGAACTGTTCATCATTTAGACTGAAATACTGTGTTTTGAACATCATCATTATGCATTTCAATATCTTTACATCTGCACAGCTACTCGATAGAGATAATAATACCACTGCTGTCATGTGTATGGAATGAACATTAACAAGTTATATCATTTCGCTATATAAGGTCTGTAAAATTCCTATACTTATACGTGTGTGTGTGTGTGTGCGTGTGCGTGTGTATCTACATAGCTTTACTGAATCAAACAACCTGGTCAGAATATAGAATTTGTTTGTATCTATACGAGACATCATGCTGTACTGTATCTGTTATGGCTGCATAAGGATAAAAAATAAAAAAGTACATTCACCTTTTGAATTTGTTAAAATGGTATGAATAAACATTAACAAAAAAGAAATTACTGGGTGGAAAAAGGTCAGGTACTAATGAATATTAAAGTAAGTTGCTTAATCCAATGATGAATTATTAGTACCGATATGAAAACATATTTCGATACTACAATCAAAATGACCATCTTGGATGTCACAGAAGACAAAAAGAGGAAAAGAAGAAATGAGTGCCTAGAGATAGAGAAAGTTAGACAGGGGACAACTTGAAAGCCCCAAAAGAGGTAGAAAGAAAACGGGTTCTTGATTGAGGACCAAACACTAACCACCACCATCACTATGGACACTTAGGGAAAGCCTTACCTTGACAGTGGCCACGTTGTTCTGGAGAGAGAAGACAAGAGCACCTGTCAATCATGCAAAGCAGTGCAGTGCTGCTAGGTGTACAGCCACGAGCAAAATTACAAAACACACACACACACACACACTCACTCACTCACTCACTCACTCACTCACTCACTCACTCACAGGCTTGGGGAGGCTTCATATTAAAAGGAAATTTTAGGGTGTTAATACTGTTAAGGGTTCTTTCCTGAAGTAAAGGACATGCTGTACGAAACATGTAAACCTTTGATATGTAAAAAATAATTCATATGACTTTACAAAAGGTTGCATGACACTGAAAGCTACAGCACAACCAGCAGGAGGCACCATCTTCCTAAACAACCCAGTTTACTTACCTAGATATTTAGCCTTCTCTTCTCTCCTTTCCTTCGCCAGTTTTTGCCGGTCCTCCAGCTTCACTGCATCTAGAAATGGACAGAGGCAGAGAGAGAGAGAGAGAGAGAGAGAGAGAGAGAGAGAGAGAGAGAGAGAGAGAGAGAGACAGAAAGGAAGTGAGAGAGGGATGAGAAGAGGTATTGTGCAGACGAGGCCAGACTCACATCTGCAGTGCTATAATGCATTGAAAATCAGCACAGGAACTGGCAGCAATGATGGGCTCCGCTCTCAGCGCTGCATCATTCACACCACATGTACACAGAGCAGACGAATACGTACTGAAGAAAGAATAAAACATGATGCTGTCATAAAAACAATCAACCATGTGCGATCCGGAAGTTCATTTTTTTTTAAGAATATCTGAACTCGTAGGGTTGTCGTTCCTCTTATAGCTCAAAAATGGCCAAGGATTACAATTATTATTTAATGAAGTGCAGACATTCCATCACCAGCCTCTTTCTATGCCTTTGCAGCAAACATACACATACATACTGACATGTGGTTATTAAAAAAAAAGATCTGTCAATACATGAGTCTTTTGCTTTCAGGTATGCTTACAGTCATAATGGTGGCATGGAAATTCTGTGCTGCAATATTCAACATTACACTGGTTTAAGGAGGAGAGGGGAAAAAAACCCTAATCAAGTTAAAAAAAAATACAATTAAATACTTGAATCAGAAATTGTGCATTATTTGTGTATAACTGCATGAGACAGATAGTAGTTTCAGGCTCTGAACCAAAACAATACATTTGAACTCACTTGTTCTAATATGTTATTGTTACTATAGTTTATTTTATGTTTCCTAAATATTCTGGTATTTTCTTTGGTGAAACATTTGAGAGGATTCCTACATGTGGAGAGAAAAGTAGTACTCTGTGGCACTGGTATTGAAGGCTTTTCCGTGGCCGAGCCTGTACATCACGAGTAAAAAAATAAACCCTTTTTTTTTTTTCTTTAAGTGTATTGAAGTTCATTAATGTGTGTTTTATGGTCATGCTTGTTTTACAGCGATGACATGTTGACGGTTCTTCTCCGTTTTACCTGGAAAATGTGTGCGAGCCTGAAGTGTCCGATACGGCATCTTTTATATATGATCTGGCCTTGTCTGGATTCAAAATGGAAGTTGAAGAATTGTCTTTGGTTTATAGTTCAGGGTTTTTTTGATGTAGCGTGTTTTCTGTGCACTGTTCAAATTTTTCTGCCAAGTTTTTCAGATTCAGGAGTTTATTACTGGTTTGTGGTCTGATGATGGGATTTTACAACTCATTTTGAGAGCTGCCTTAACAGCAATGTCCGTCTGTTAATTGCCACATAGTCACAGATGCTCCATAAAATCTAAAATCTGTTTACCAAATACAAATTGTATAATTATTTAACTATTTATTTAGCATTGATGGAAGGAGTGTTGTGTGCATTGAAAGTCTTCGTTGTGCTTTCTGGTTTCTTTATAAACTCATTTTGTCACATACATAAAAAAAATCCAGCTGTGTAAAATTTAAAATGTCGTCTACATGGGAATAAAAACAAACATGTCCCACATCCCAAGTTCCAATGAAGCCGTTTATTAAACAAAATATGAAAACCCCGTAGTTTGCTTTAAGATTGTTTGAATTGAATTTAAAATCTCATGATACACCCTGTTGTTACAGGATCATGAATTGCCAAGCTAAATAAAAAAATCTGAATGCCTTAACACGCTGACATTTCAGGTCAGGGGAAATGAAGTTCATTTTTGGCTTGTGGCTTGTTCGTTTAATCACCCTGTTTTTGTTCGAGATGGAACAGCTAGATTAGGCATTCTGTAGCTGAACTGGCTGAGTCGAATACTGCAACTAGAGCTTGACCCAGATACTGTACACACCTCCCTCCTGCAAATCAAGGTGGTGAGGAATAGGCATCTAGGAGATGGTTTAGATACCGGTCAGTCTGATGACGTCACACCGAGAAACAGATTCTTTTCATTTTGGAAAAAAAAGATAAGAACAGCAGCTTTGAACTTCATAGCAATACATGACTTTACACTGTAATAGTGTAAAACAGGGTCCTTTTTATAAAAACGCAAAGGAAATTTGTATTCCTCTTTTACTGTAATAAATGATTAACACAAGACTGTAGAAGATATCCCAGACAGGCGTCTTGCTGCCTTGTGCTCCACTTTTGGCTATTATTAATAGCACAAAAAAGCTAGAGAGTCCCATGAGCTCAAAGAGTTGATGAGTAGACCATGTTCATCCTGATGAGTCACAGTCCAAGCCAGAAAAAGGAGCCGAATGACCCAAAAACAGCAAATGCTGAAAAGCACCGGAATCTGTATTACACCGGAGGTGTCAAAAACCTGTAAAATTGCTTTAGAAATTAAAACTATTTACTGTTTTTATATACTTATGAGTAGAATAAGTTCTACTCATAAATGACTTTTTTTTTTTTTTATCTTCCATGCCTACACCAGTATATCCAATTTGTCCAGAAGGTGTGTGCACCAAAGTAGAACATGATCTTAAATATCTCAATTCTAATCTCTCTCTTTTTTTTTTTTTTTAAGAAATACAGAATGTGAATAATAAAATAAATAAATAATTAAATAAATAAACATACACACACACACACACACACACACACACACGAGTATATAAAACTATAAAACTCAGAAACTGTAAAATTCAATTGGACAGCTTGTCTCTCTCAGCTACAGAACCATATAAATCCTTTTAGCAAAGCTTCTCAGGGATTTTATTTCTACAAACATCAGGAAAAAAACAAACAATATTTTTCCTGGATCCAGTTTCAGAACAAATATGAAATGTATTGTATGGCTTTGTAATTGTGTTGTCAGCCAATACAGTGTTCCCTCACTAGGTCAAGAAGTGTGTTTTTTGACACCAGTGCGAAGGCAGTTTTAATGAACTCCCGAACTGCCTGTTAATGCTGCTATAATCCTTTTTATTGGTGTTCGGGTTAGTTATACTACCTAAGAAAAAGACTCTCACTGTAAGGTAAATGTGCATGTGTTACATTACAGATGGGATTAGCACTTTCAGCAAGTGGTGCTGATTATGTGATTATAAATAATTATAGGGGGCTTTTTTGTGAGCCGACTGGCCAATACCATTAGTGCCAGACTGATAAATCTGTTGTGCAATGTAAAATAAATAAATAAATAAAACAAATAGTTATGAGACAAAATGGCAGCCAAGACAGGAAACACAGCACTTTAAAAGGAGAAGGAATATTTAATCCATTAACACTGGTATATCCAGGCTCCAAGTGCTAGCAAAGAGAACGTCTCCATAGCAACCAGCGCCGGCTCAGTCTGCAGGGCTGAACCTTGCATTAGAGGAGCATAGCGACATGTTCTCTCAGCTGCTGACCGGATACTCGATAAGGACACGATGCACACTGTGAGGTGCCACCAACAGGCTCTTCAAGGTCACTCTGCAATCATGTGGTGTTTTTTTTTTTTTTTTACCTTTTTCGTACATCATTTTCCCAGCAAGGTAGTAATTTTGCTCAAATTGGGACCAGAAAATTACCTGAGGAATTAGCCAGAGCTAATAAATTAACATCAATTAGAAGTGTGTATGTTGTGTAACTCACCATCACCTCACACCAGAACCCTTAACTAATGAGACCAAGAACAATTTTGACCATTAAATGAGGAATAAACACACATTGTCTTTTTAAGGTTTTGTTTTTGACATTTTTATGATCACTCCACAAAATTACATAAAAATAAATATATGAATGTCTATGAAATCTCTCGCTCACTCTAATTTGCTAAAATATCTTCCTGCGTACACATTTGCACCATATAATTTTCATTACATTTAACCACTCAGTCACATTTCCAGTAAATGTACATTCAAATCTTGACCATTCATTTAGACCTGCAATGCATTCGAAAAGTATTTGCTTTAAATCAAATTCTAACATTTGTGCTGATCCTGACACCTGGACAAAATCCACTTCTGCTAATTCAGTTATTTAGGCTTTAGACCTCAATGCTTTGTAGTTTTCATTCATGTACTTCAAGACAAAAAGACATGAAAGAAGAATTATTACATATTGAATTATATGAGCAGCTTATCCTCTAGACCAGGGGTCACCAACGTGTTGCCCGTGGGCACCAGGTAGCCCGCAAGGACCACATGAGTAGCCCACATGCCTTTTCTAAAAATAGCTGTTTCCGACTTTGTTAAATCATTGTTGATAATTATGAGAAATCATTAACATGATCAGTGTCTATACATAGATGAATATCATTAATTATTAATAACATTTAATAAAAGGTAAATTAAGCAAATTTGTTATTTCAGGTCAAACTGAAAACTGTGTGTATCAAACTGGTAGCTTTTCACATTAATCGGTACCCAAGAAGTAGCTCTCAGATTCAAAAAAGGGTTGGCGACCCCTGCTCTAGACCCACACTCACCAATAGCAGTTTCTGTACAAACCAAGCTACTGTATAAACATGACAGAACAGGGCTTAGTTAAATCCTTTCCGGTTGCTACGGGATAATGTAGATGCCCAGTCAAGTTTCCCTGTTTGCCGTTTCCTAAAGGCTGAACTAGCTGGTGCCAGGCTAGGTCGATTAGCATTAGCCTTCGCCATTCACCTCAGTTGAATGGATCAAGTGTCAACATTAATGGAGCATTATCTAAGTAACCTGGTTGCACTTTCAGCAGCTATAGCATAGAAAACTTTGTGCACAATGTCTTACTTTAAAACATTATTGCTAGGTGTTCAAAATAGCATTTTCTTCTCCATTTTTTTTAAATGGAAAGAATCTACAAAAAAAAACCCCACACAAAAAAAAGATGGTTTGTGAATAAAACCTTGTGAAAAGATCCAGACTAATCAAACTTCCTCAAATTTCTTACATTTTTATTTATTCAGCGATTTGTTCAGCTTTTGCTTTCATCCAGCTACAAACATGTTTACTGCAGATGTGTGGAAATGAGAGAACCCTGAGAAAACTTCATAAGCAGGTTGCTAGAACATGTGGACCTCCATACAGACAGGATTCCAAGCTCAGGATAAAACCAGGGATCCAGAAATTTGATGACAATGCTATATACTGAATCGCTATACTGCTAACAACAGGTCAACAATAATTAATGGAATATAAACTATATACACAACTTACACTTGCACCATGAGGAATGTACATTTACCTTTTTTACTTTGGGGACTGGGTGTTGCAGGTGATTTTGGAATGACGTCAGGTCTTGTGGCAACACTTCGGCGTTCCGCATGCTTCTTTGAGGAGGCCTTTACCTCCTCACATTTGTCTGTGTTGGAGGTTACATCTGGAGACTTGGGGGAATCTGACAAAAAAAGGAACAAGAGAATGTAAGAAGCTGAAAAAAAATAATAATAAAAAAAAAATAGCTCTTGCACTTTTTACAGAAAGACAAGTCAATGTTTTTCTTTTCAGCTTGGATAAGCTTTTGTAATTTTGTAATTTTTGTGAACCCAGACATGTGCTGAATTTGGCATTTCCATCATAATGATTTTATATCTGCATACAAAACTGCTATACAGTGGTGCTATAAAAAGTGTTTGCCCCCTTCCTGATTTCTTGTTCTCTTGCATGTTTATCACACTTTAATGTTTCAGATCATTAAACTAATTTAAATATTAGTAAAAGATAAGTGAACGCAACATACAGTTTTTAAATGAAGGTTTTTATTATTGAAGGAAAACAAAATCCAAAACTACATGGCCCGGTGTGAAAAAGTGTTTGCCCCCTGTTGAATTTCTCTAGCCACACCCAGGCCTCCTGATTACTGCCACACCTGTTCACAGTCAAGAAATCTCTTAAATAGGACCTGCCTGACAAAGTGAAGTAGACCAAAAGATCCTCAAAAGCTAGACATCATGTCGAGATCCAAAGAAATTCAGAAACAAATGAGAAAGAAAGTAATTGAGATCTATCAGTCTGGAAAAGGTTATAAAGCCATTTCTAAAACTTTGGGGCTCCAGTGAACCACAAACACTTTCACACCACTGTAAGTGAATTTCCTGTTTCTGACTTTCTCCCCAGACAGTTTACTGCAGAAAGCCAACAAGCAAGTGGTGGCACAGAAGCTCTCAGGAGTGCATCTTAAAACAATTTACAGTGGAACCTCGGGTTACGAATTTAATTTGTTCTGGTACTTTATTCGTAACCTGAAAAGTTCGTATCCCGATACAAATTTCCCCATAATAATGAACAGAAACTTCGGTAATTCGTTCTGGACAACCAAAAATATTACTTAAATAAAAATAAAGCCAATATTCACTAATATTATTTACTTTTAACATGTTATATTAAAATTATACCACATAAAAACATACAAAAGAGGAAAAGATCTTTACCGGGTACTTTCCCTTTGAGAAGACTCGCTGCAGGAGGCGGCGTTCGTAGAAGGGGAGGAGGAGAGTTATTGTTTGGAAGGAGAATCTTATTATATTATATTATTATATATTATTATATATTATATTATAGAATATTAAAGACAGTGTTATTAACACGACGCTGAGACAATTGTTGCATTAGAGGGAAAATGAGAGCTGTTTCTTTAAGGCTACTATCAGTTGGTATTGAAGTCCAGAGTGAAATTCATTATGGGTATTGTACTTCGGAAAAGACTGTAACCCTGCTAATCTATCTTCATAAAAACAAGTAAAGTGGTTATGCATCGGCTAATGTTGTCCATCTCATCATTCCACGAGCATCAACTAACGAGTTGTTACGCTGCTGCCGGGAAAAGTTCAAGCGGATAAGTAACACGATGCTCTCGCTAGGGACACAGGACGCTAACTGATGTGACGAGCTGCGTGGATAGAGCAAAAACAACCAACTTGCCTGCGATTTTTTGGTGAGCGACGTTCGTATCCCGATATATTGTTCGTAACAGGGGCAAAGATTTTGATGAACTGCGATTCGTAACCTGAATTATACGTATGCCGGGGCGTTCGTAACCCGAGGTTCCACTGTATAATTTTTCACCAATCAATTGTTCTTAAGTAATATATTGGCATTTTGGGCTTGGCCTATTTATTTCTATTTTTTGCCCGGGAGTGAAAAAAAAGGGGGGGTTTAAACAGACACATAAATAAATAAAGCTGTAATGTTGACTTACTAGAAGAACGAGAATGGTTAGAATATGCATTTGCTTTACCATCATTACACCTGCATATGTTTTTTTTTTTACCCGCTGCACCAAGATTGCACTCAGTACAGACAATAACATGCGTCTTTTCCACAATAACCTGATCAACATCAGAAAGCACATTATAAAAGAAGAATTTGCCAACTTGGCTTATGTCCCTCTTTTCTATAAGACGTTTTAACATTGATTCAGCAGAGTAAAAATGGAAAAGTCATGGCCGATGAGAACCTTATGCCCATAATAAAAGCATTTAAATCAATAATCATGGCACTAAACCGCATCTCAAGCTTTTGCGTGCCTTTTAGATCCCCACAACTATCATGAAGCCAGGCAACATTAAACTATTTGGCATGCTAAAGAAGAACAGTAGTGAACTTGTGCCTCTTCTGTAGAGTTGCAGCATTAATTCAGCAGAGTGGAAGAGGAAGCATCATGATCAGTGATGACCACCTCCACACAATTAAGGCATTTATGGTCATTAGATCTTACAGGGGGCAGGTGGTCTATCCATCAAGGCAATAATCTGTCCACACGAATCCTGTGAAGTAAGTCTATTGTATAATGTCTGTGTGTTAATGGGACAAATGTCACCTAATAGTCACCAAAACCACTGAGATCATTTATAGGAGTTTACCCTCACTCTCGAACACAATCATTAAAACATGAACTGAGGAGATATCTCCTTAAAGCTCATGTTCATCCCTTTGTTAATATTCCTCCACTTTTTTCCCCCCTAAGAGATGTGAAGGGAATAAGCCAAGGCACACTGAAGCTTTATTAGCCCAACACTTTACTAACATGCTTAAAAAAGAAAAAGAAAAAAAGAAACTAATGTTTATGTAGGTGAAAAATGTCATTATAGTACCATTACACTATTTGAATACATAAGATGAAGAAATGTAGAAACTCAGATATAAAGCACTGCATCTTCCTTCTACTCAACTCAATACTTCAACAATAAAGCTCATTTAAGAGCCACTGTACAGAAATAAAAGCAATGCTACAATCTTGTGTAAGATGAAGCCAGGCAATCGCATTGCTTTATGATGTTTTTTATAAAGTTACCCAATAAAACTTTCTACATTTTAACTCTACAACCTCCTCTTTGTCCTACTGAACATGTTGTGGTCTGTCCAGAGAGAATATCCTCTTTGCACAATGATACTGTTTTCTTTGTAGAATTTGAGGTGTGGCAGGAGACGCTGTGGAGCACGAGCAAGCAGAGATTCTGGCCTAAATAACATGTTCAAAATTTTTTTGGTTTTTTGTTTTAATGTTTTACAGTGAATCTGAAACACAAGGAAATTACAGATCATCCATATTACTCCACTTCAGATTACCACTCGACTGATAAGGAAGACATGCACTCCAAGTTCTCTCACTGAGACACTGAAACTTGTGCAAGTGCGAGGCTGTCTAAAGGCTGCTTCTGCCACCTAGATTTCAATATTAGTGTCATTTAATCTTAAATCTACAGAATACACAGTCCAATGAACCTTGGGCACAAGTATGATAAAACTGTAGAAGAAGCACAATGTCAGTTCTATTCAGAGTATTCTCTAATCATTTCACAGCCAAATAAATGCTCTTTTGGTCAGAAAACAGCCAGTTATGCCTGATGACAAACACGTATCCATCCATAGTATTTCACCATTAGAGGAAGTGTGTAGGTTGTAGGAGCTGAGTCAGAAAAAAGCAATGTTAGCAGGCAATCAATGGTGGAAAGGGTGCATAATAGGGAGGACCTCTGAAATATGGGTGTGTAAAAGTACAGACAGAGAGAGAGAGAGAGAGAGAGAGAGAGAGAGAGAGAGAGCGAGAGGGGGGATAATTTAGACTAACTGAAACCACTATCTTGCTGTGCTTCATGGCAAGGTCATAATTCTTGCTTTGTTCAGAAAGAAGTGAACTCGTCCACAGGCAGTTCACACGCTCGAGATCTTCCCTTTTTAAAACGTGTAAAGAGTTTAAATATTGTAACTTAATCACAACATAAGCTATTTAAAAAGCACACTCTACAAATCCCATTTTGTGATGGATAATGAAATTCCACTTTTGAAGAATGTTTTACAGAATTAATGAACAGATGGAAATGGATCTGGAAAATAAAATGCAGAAATCTGATCATACAGGAAAAAAATTAAATGATGCAGCGTTTTTTATTTTTATTTTTAGGTCACCATTTCATTTCGAGCTTCTAAACAGCCACGATCTGTCAGTTACTGACCTGATAAGTGTTAGCAAAATTCGAAGTGGTCTTGCCAGTAAAGAAATAAATAACCCTGTCAAATTGAGATTTTAAAACAGCCCTGCCGAACAGGCCTTGCTTCTAAACGCCGGCGAGTCCCGACATGGTCTTTTAAAAATGGAAATTAGACAAACAGGGGGTCGGAAAACCGTGGCGAGTGCTGTCATGAAACCAAAGATAAGCGAGAGAAAGAGAGAGGGAGAAAGAGAGACAGAGAGAGGGTAGAGGAACTGGAAAAGAATAGCGCTGCATCTCATTTGAGCAGGACTGAGAGGCTAATGAATTACCTCATCCTTTTCCCCACACCCCTCTCTCTCTCACACCGGATGGGTGATGTAAGGAGGAAGGGTGCCCCTCATACAAGTGTGGGGAAAGGAGGAGGAGAAAGTGGGTGAGGGGTGGGGGAGAGGGAGAGAGATAGCATTTTCAAAAGGTCATTTAAAAAGTACTGCAAAATAAAATAAGCAAAACTATCATATATTTTTTCAGGAAGAAGAGTGTGCTCCCAGGGCCTCTGTGCACATGTGCGCATTTCACTGTACACAATAAAGGGTGTGTGTTTCGGGCGCAGTATTGCGCTCTGAGTAATTGTCTGGGCACGGTGTGTTCGGGTTCATAGCTGAAAAACATCAGAGCGGAGACCAGACCACCTGCTGTGTAAAGTGGGGGAGAATCCTCTTGCCAAAATGACCGCACTCCACATCTCAATTCAACACGTTACACTTCCCAAGTTTAGTAAGTTGTCAACGAATACGCTGAATGTCCTTGTACATCTGTTCTGATTTGGTGTGCTGGACCGTCTTCATTTTTTTTCCCCTGCTTTGGTTTACTTTCTTGCCTTGAAAGTGTGAGAAAGTGCCTCGAATTCACACGGCTCGGATCGACATTGCAGTGAGAGAAGCAGTTCACTGTAAAACTAACTCTTAAAAGTAACTTTTAGAAGGTGCTTGGGTTATTATGCCAGCACTTGACCGGCAAAACTACGCGAGAGATTTGAAAGCTAATCCTAATCATTATAAACATGCTGATTCAAGAAGAAAAAAAAAAGAACTCAGGAATAGCCATGTAATCTTTAGTTTTTTTCATCATAGCCTGGCCTGCTGCTCTATACATCATTCAGTGACTGCATTCAGTACTGGATACACTTGATTTCCCCGAGTTTTGTCAAGTGTAAGTGAGTAAATTAGGTCATTTTATTCAAGATCAAGAGCCTACACTTCTTGTTCAGCAAGTCAGTTGTTCCGGGAGCGTGTTAGATTGTCTCAAGGACTTATGAAGAACTGAACAGTCAATTCTCAAAGCCAAGAGAGACTGCTTTGATAATTCCAACCTTTTTTTTTTTTTTTTTACAGTTAGACATGTACCTAGTCCTGGATCGTCTCATTCACAATAAGTAAATCAAAACCTACAAGAGTAGAAGAAGTGGACAAAACCCTACATTAACCCGGAAAGATCTGCACCGGCGTTTATCAATTTCCAAAAATTGCTCTACTTCATTAATACATAAAAAAAATAATTAAAAAAATGAATAAATAAATAAATAAAAGTGTACATCCCTTTAGTCTTAAACATAAGAGTCACTGAATAATTTCTGTTCAGGCATTTATGGTTTTATGTTTGTGGTTTATATTAAGGCATCTTTACGTCTTTGAATTGGTGCAATTGAACCTTTTGGTCTCTATGGGGAAAAAAAAAAGGAGCAATCAGACATTAATCTTTAACAACTGCAATGCGAAACAGTTCAGCTTGTTTGTTTTAAACTGTTTAAATCCACGTGATGAGGAATAATACGGCAGCGTTTTTGTATTTCAAAAAAATCTCTTTTTCGCTTAACAAAAACAGAGTCTCGACACGGAGGTGGAACTGTAGAGAAAAAGATGCGTTTTCAGATTGCTCTGGATTAATGTGAATGTCACCTAGTAGAAGCAGATTTCATATCGGGATACAAATAGAATTAACAACCAGAGAAAGAAATTATTTCCTACAAACTTTAATAAAAAACAAAAGTCAAAAGTATATATATATTTAGCTATGAGGCACAGTTGTGCACTGCTGCACTACACACATCAATGCAGCAGTCAGTACAACAGTTATCAGAAATAAATATATATGATAGTTATACAGAATCACTGATGAAAGCAGGCAAAAAAATCCAGCTTGAGTACTCACAAAACAGTTAATCATCTAGAGGGGAAAAAATGCAAAAATGACTAAACAATAATCCCAAATTAGCTAAAACAAGTAAATAACTAAATAAATTATCAAAATGATATTACATGATGATAGCTGTCAATTACATTTTTGGAAAACCAAAACCAATTGGGTTTGGTAGTAAACTAATGATTTGTCCAGAGAAAGTAGCTGTGTTTTATCCAGAGTAACTTGCGCTCCAGGCAGAAACAAACAGTAAGCTTTTCTCTGTGACCTCACCGGGACAAGTGCTACTTTTGACGCTCTGTACTCAGTGCTAGATGCCATTCATAACTCTGTCAGACTGGTTTTTCCACAGCTCAGTCACTCCATTAGGATGTGCAAAAAAGGACTTCGAAACTTAGGAAGATCCAATTAAAGGGGCATTATTTGTTTAGATTTGTTATTGGTCATTTTTATGTTTTTGTTTTGTTTTTAAGTCTCAATCAGCATTGCAATGTTTCATGAACATGTTCATAAAGCTCCATCCCTGGGATCTACTTAAGGCTGTAAAGTCCCTAGAAAATAATTGAAAGGAGAAAAACCCAAACGACTGCTTAGTCCATTGGCTTAGAGTTTTGAATATGTGCTATATTATACCTATAACGGACAATAACAAAAACAAATGCTCGTGTGTTCTGTAAATTATCAGCAAAAAGGGACCATTAGGGAAGAAATAAAACATTCATTATAGGAAAACCTTAAATATAATTGCAAAGAGTGCAAAGATCTTAAATACACTGGTTTGGATTTGCAGCTACACCCTGTCATTGTAATGGAGCCCCAGAATGCAGGGCCTAATTATGGGCTGCATAGGAACACACCCAACTTAACCACAGAGTTATTTGACATCATCCAGCTTATTCGGGTCAGTTAGAAACCAATGGGATCTAATTCCACCATCCTGACCCTCACCCTGAGAGCATGAGATCAGAAATCTGACCTGGTATCGAGTTTATGAATTGTTCTTCTAAAATGTCTGCCAGATTATGTTCATGAGTTCATAACATGGCCTTTGTATTAAAACAACAAAAAATTGTAATCCATTATTGCAATCAAAATACTTTTGCACATCCTTCTGGCTACAAACTTTAGGATCTTCTAATTCTCACTGGCATTTTGCAATTCTGTGTTAATGTTTTCCAGTGGGAAAATAAATTCTGAAACAGAACAAACCTATTAAAACAAGATATAATCACCTGACAGAAAAAGACAAGATAATATAAAAAAAATAAATAATGAAAACAAATTCTGTTTGAACGACTTGTGCTGAGTAAAGAAGGTGATCCTGCATGCTTCGCCCACAGAGCAAGTCTGTAATTGTTCATCTGCCATGTCAGTCCAATTGCCTCTTTCTTTGACAGTAGATGACTTTTGGCCACATTTACCATCAAATTACTGAAATACTGGATATAAGTTATAATGGCTTATGAAACTATGCAAGTACACAGACACGTGTGTTACTAGACAGTGACCTTTAGCTGCACTGGAATAGTTCTAATATTAGACGTCTGCTGACTATCTGAAGTCATGGTACTCTTAAAATATACAGTTTGTAAAATCCCCTCTAACCCTAAAATACAGTAGAGCCAAGTGCGAAATTGAAGTGAAGCTGATGCTAAAAAATGAAATTAGACCTTCTCTTATTAGGAAATTAAACATCAGAGAATGCAGATCACAGCAAGCAGTCACTTCACCATTATATATAATACAAAAATTCAGTACGTAGCTAAATAATACTTACAGCACCACAGGTTATTACACTATACTAGCTACCACTTTTTCATCTAGTTTCACAGTCTGGCTTTTAGTGCAGCTGCTGCAAATTTCTTTTCTTCACCTTTTGATTTCTGTTCCCAAAATCATATTGAAGAATGAAGACAAGTGTACAAATATATTTTATTTAAAATGACCCTGTAAAAGCTGTTCAATGTTTTCAGCGCAGTTTTGGCCATTTTTGGGGATTACTATTGCTGTATCCCATGTGTCATCGATTTCATCATCGAATGTATTCACACTAGCCTACATTACAGTGTTAGGCATATTTCACAAGGAAATTAGCTTCATGAGAGAAAGAACAGAAAAACACCACACACACACACACTACAATATGTATTCATATCTGTTCTCATGAAACAATTAACAACAATTAATCAGGTGCATTACATGGTAACCGACTGTTTTTCATTTCTGTCTGATGGTCTATAAAATTGTTCTATCGAGGCTACAAACGTAATTAAGAATGCTTTCTTACATTCTTTTTCAAATTCATTTTCTGAAGTGCAGTTTATCCCAAACGTTCTTAAGGAATCCCAAAACACATTACTGTAACACAGAACCATTAAGTATTAGAATAGTGGAAATGTCAGCCATGTACAAATTGTATTATGTTCAAATAGTCCATCCTGGTTTCAGTGATGGACAAAGTAAATGTAATTCGTTACTGTACTCAAGTTGCCTTTTCACATATCTGCACTTTATGGAAGTATTTCCATTTGGAGAGACTTTTAATTTCACTACATTTCAAAGTCAAAGATCGTACTTTTTACTCAAATACATTTTGCGAAATCAGTTTTGGCCATTTTTGGGGATTACTATTGCTGTATCCCATGTGTCATCGATTTCATCATCGAATGTATTCACACTAGCCTACATTACAGTTAGGAATATTTCACAAGGAAATCAGCTTCATGAGAGAAAGAACAGAAAAACACCACACACAGACACACACAGACACACACACACACAACAATATGTATTCATATCTGTTCTCAGGAAACAATTAACAACAATTAATCAGGTGCATTACATGGTAACCGACTGTTTTTCATTTCTGTCTGATGGTCTATAAAATTGTTCTATCGAGTCTACAAACGTAATTGAGAATGCTTTCTTACATTCTTTTTCAAATTCATTTTCTGAAGTGCAGTTTATCCCAAACATTCTTAAGGAATCCCAAAACACATTACTGTAACACAGAACCATTAAGTATTAGAATAGTGGAAATGTCAGCCATGTACAAATTGTATTATGTTCAAATAGTCCATCCTGGTTTCAGTGAAAGCAGCTCTGATGGGCATATAAACACCCCAAGCCACTCTTCAATTATACTGTAGATGCAAAACGATCATTAGAGTAGAATAACTGCATTACTGGATACTGGGTGTGTTCTGTTTTGAAAGCCATGCCTGTATTAGTTAGAGAGAAGCAGAGGCATGAGAGTCTGAGAGCTCGGTGTCTGACGGCATGTGATTTAGATGCCACTTGGGTGCTAAAGACTAGCACCATGCTGCTGGTGTGATCCTGAATAAACACACACTCAGCCCCTGCAGCAATACCAGTGCTAATGCGGTTTTCTTCTTGTTCATTTATCCACCTACTGACACCATCTCCATGGGTCTACGGTTCTAATCCAATGTCATGGTTTATGATAAACCCATAAGCATCTAAATGTTTCCAAATCAATAAGCAGCAAAGAACTGTTATCACTTATTCAAACTGGAAATTAGGATAGAAGTGATTTTTCTTTTTTGGTTACACAAAGAGTAAGAATTTGTATTTCCATACAGAGGATTTTCCTTATCCTTTTCTTCATTTTCACATGAAAAAGAAAAACAGATTAACACCACACAACTATTTGCACACAATTTTCTGCCCAGTCTTGCAGGTTATTGCTTGCAAAACTGCATAACAACAGCAATGCTGCTTCTTTCATAAGCTATAAAAATTACATGTCGGCTTCTCACATGGGTAGAGATTACAGGATAATCAAGGCTTAGGAGTCCATCCAAAAAGCTCCAAGGCTGATTGCCTTGCTCAGTTATCTAAATCTTCATAAGAGATTAGCCCTTTTTAACAGATCTGTAAATACCGGCTGAGATCTGCTACCGAGTGGCTTATTGTCCCTGGTGTTTTAAGCGCATGTATTGAATTGCACTATAAAATCCAGTAGTAAATGTTTTATTTTAAACAAGAGCAAATCAACAAAGGGAGGTGTTCAGAATTGTATGCCAGATGCAGTCCTTCAAGTCCAAAGGACGTACGTTTCTTTACATAGGTTAGAAATAAACCACAATGGGACGTGTTAATGCAGGAAAATGATCCGTGTTGGTTGGTGTGATGTGGCCCAACATGAAGTAAAATGAATACTCCCACATCAATAAAAGCATGTCCCAAAGTGTTTTCTTCCTCTTAAAAATAAACAAATTGCAAACAAGTCGGTCAGACTTTTTAAACACATTGTGCGGTTTATCCATTTGCAGTGATGGACAAAGTAAATGTAATTTGTTACTGTACTCAAGTTGCCTTTTCACATATCTGCACTTTATGGAAGTATTTCCATTTGGAGAGACTTTTAATTTCACTACATTTCAAAGTCAAATATCGTACTTTTTACTCAAATACATTTTGCGAAATCAGTGATTCCTTTTTGTTTATAAGTGGATAAAAACTTAAATGGTCAAACACACAGCAATCCACCAATCGGGGTAGAGCACGTGATCTGCTGTAAACATGTTTTAATCGCCACTTGTTGGTATCTACTTATCACCAACATACAGCATCAGCATAACAGCACACAGAACATTTAGAGAGGAATAAATGATGGAAGGAACACATGACTCGAACTAGTCACAACACTCGTAGACTTATTTGCAAGATTTTTTTGAAGTACACACATCAACCCCCGAAAATTCGCGGATTGTCGTTTGGTACCTAACTAGCAGCGAGTTGCGGATTATCTTAAAATACGTGGGAATCTGCAGCAGTACCAAATGTTCAGGAATGTTAGGAATAACATTTTAAACTGTTTTCACTAAAATTTCATACAATTTTTTAAACAAATTATTGTATTAAAAGTAACAATGTCTAAATGAATTCACTAAGGTACCATAGAGGCTGCGGAACTCGTGGGGGGGGTCTTACAATGTAACCCCTACGAGTTCCAGGGGACCACTGTAGTTAAAAAAAAAAAAAAAAAAAAAAAAAAAAAAAAAAAAAAAAAAGGTTTTGGGTTCATGATCATTTTAATTCAGCATTTGACTCCTTAATATCATTCTATTAATAGATTGGTGTGCCAAGGGTGCGCATTTGAGCCTTTTTACATAAACCGAGTTGATTAATTAACAATCTTGTGACAAAAAATGCCATTATAGCTATAATAAATCATAGCACTTTAGATACTTGTGTATTAAAAGGCAAATACTTTTGTACTTTTACTTAAGTGAAAGTATAATGGAAGCAGTTTTACTTTTACTGAAGTAATATTTTACCCAGTGTAGCTCTACTACATGGTTTGTGTAATTCGTCCAACACTGTTTATTTATGGGTACATTTAAAAGTTGTGGACCATCTGTGGGGGAAAAAGGGCTAACTTATGTTATAGAGAAACCTCATACACAATACTGAACTGTCTCAGAAAACTAAACATCTATTACAAAGCACCAACACTGAGGACTCCAAAATGCTAAAGAAAGAAATGTTTGCCATATCGACAACATCCCTATTTTTTTCCATTTTAGATCCATAGCATATTGGAGCAAACATTATAAACCTGTAATTTGCTTTGCAGCTGTCATTACTGTCAGAGCTGCCGCTATATTTCACCAGTGCTGTAGCACACAAAGCTAATGGACAGTCAGTTTAAGCCAGCGAAGGATGATGAAGAAAACCATATCAATGCTGGACCAAAAAAATAAATAAAAAATAAAGAGTATAAAACTGCAATATGTATTTTATAATAAGGGCAAATTTACAAGGCCTGAGTGTTTCCAACACCTAAAAAATACTTGGTTAAAGAATCAGTGTGCTGTGGAGCTGAAAGATGTCATTCCTCAAGAGTGACAGAAGGAAGGTGGTAGGAGGCACACAGCATGACAAACTGTTTCCCAATCAGGCTGCATCCTTCCCTTAGGATCTCGCAAGCAGTATGGCAAATCAAACACACAGAGACAGAGAGACAGAGACAGAGACAGAGAGAGAGAGAGAGAGAGAGAGAGAGAATGTAAATATATATGGATAATTTCTAAAACAAGAAAAGTCAACATACAATTCAAAACGAAAGCTCATCTTTCACTGACGGTGGTCCATCTCCTGTAAATAAAAACTGTAAGGTTTATATAAACATAAATAGTGAAGACAATTAGCACAGAGAACTGTGTCTGGAACTGAATATGAAAACATTTTTGAATGGAAATAAAGTACAATGAGAAGCGACACTCAAAAAGACCTGTACTTATTTAACGATGAGCCTACTTAAGTTCATCAATGGTTTATGATTAAACTAAAGCGAGTAGCTAAAACTACTAACCTCAATTTCGATCTATCTAAACAGTCGTATTCCAGCAATGGAAGACCTAAACACTGCTTTCAAAAATTGCATTCAGAGCCTCAGGTTACCAAAAAAAAAATGCTTACAAAGAAAAGCTTAAAAAGAGCAGTGTAGCTTTACACATATGCATTGACGTTTCAGGAGAACCCTTTGTTAAGTTCATGTCTAAAATATGAGATTTGCCTGAAGCATGTCCTTTAAAATCATGATGCTGTACTATTCTCACAGGCACATCTAGCTTCAGAGGAACACTTTAACCTACAAACGTAGTAGTTACTATGTTGAAGAAAAGTTTCTGTAGTATACCACTTTTATATAAACTATATACATGTCTATGTACCGAGAATGTCAAAATTTAAAAATGCATACATATATCAAAAACATTTATAATTCACAGTGTATTTGTAGCATGAATTATACGAAGTGGGATCAAAAAGTCTCGAGACTAGTTTTGTAACACACCAACAGATGGCCTCACAAGGCTGAACGCACAGTCACAGCGAGCACCCGCCCACATAGGTCATTGTGCCAAAAGACGGTCTTCTGTACATTGGGAGCTGTGCAAGTTTCATCAAGGAAAGCAAGAGTTAGAACAAAGGGCAAATGTGAAATTGTGCAAACCTGGGCAAATCTGCCACAGAGATGTCAGACGTGATTCAATGCCGCAATGAGACGTTCGAGGTGTTACGCGTGGCATGCGCACTTCAAGAGCAGAAGAACATAACTGAAGATCAGAAAGAGCTTCAACAAGCTCAACTCCAGAAATGTCGAAACCATTCAGCAACTTGTGCAATCTGATCACCAGAGAACAAACAACATTGCTTCCATTGTCAGAAGCAACTTCTTACCAACCTTTTGGTAAAAAAATAAAATAAAATAAAGTGTCTTAAAAGTAATTCCATAAAATTAAATAAATTAAAACATTAAATAGTTTACATTTGTAGACCCCATTGGGTTTATATAAATGCGTGTAAGCATGTGTATACAAGTTAATTTCTTCCATCCTTCATTCACTCCCTCAATATGTGGAATTGTCGGGAAATTTTCTCCTTTTTTAGAGAAATACGATATTTTCCGGACTATAAGCCGCTACTTTTTTCCCCACGCTTTGAACCCTGCGGCTTAAACAACGAAGCGGCTAATATGTTGATTTTTCCTGGGTTTTTCCCGGTTTCACAAACTTCAAGATAAAAACCTGAGCCCCGTAACATTAGACCAATTAAATTGCCGAACGGGTTCAGGTGAACCAATGAAACTCTTTATATTAAATCAGATGTGCTCCCACTGAATCGGGCCGCACCACATCATAAATATGGATGAGGTTCCTCTGACGTTTGACCTGCCGCTCACTCGGACGTCAACAGGAAATGCGAATCATTTGTCACGCTGAAAACAACCGGGCATGAATAAACACTTCACCTGTGTTCTGAGCTGCACGGCATCAGGAGAAAAGCTTCACTGATGGTGATTTTTAAACGCACAACGATGCCAAAAGAAAAACTCTCGAGAGAAATTGTTGTGAAAGGAAGAAGGAAGACAGTGAACAATGACTTTCTTGGTAGGCTTCTGTTTAGATACAAGCCGTGTAACAGACACTGTCTTTCATTAAAGCCTGTGTAAAGTTCATTAGTTTCAATTTAGGAACCTGCGGCTTATAGACAGGTGCAGTGTATTTATAAAATTCAGAGGGTACAACTTATATTTGGGTGCACTTTATATTCCAGAAATTACGGGTACTTGAAGCTGTAAAGAATCCATAGCGTTAGCCGCTTACCCGGAAGTAAATATATACACACACACACTTTTGCTAGCAGTTTGGAAAGCTAGTTGTATCCTTCCAAGGTCTACTGTATATGACCTGATTGTGAATTAATCACATCATTTCAGTGTATGGATTTTTTTTTTTGCATCTCAGCTGCTTCTGATGATTCTAAAGACTAGCTTTACTAACATTGCTAGTTTTTTGTGGACACTTCCCATTTCCTGGCTAGCTAATTAGCCAGCAACTAAAATATTATACTTGCATGTAAATATCCTAACAGTTCAATCAGAACGAAAAAATAATGTATTTATATAAATGTATATATGTATAAAATCCAAATCAAGAACTACAAAGTTTTAAAGTGCTAGAAAGATAAACAAAACTCCTACTGGCTCGCAGCGAATATTTCTCAGAGAACATAGATATGAGAAGCTTACTTAAGAACAAAACTCTTACAGGCCAGAGTGAGAGTACTGCGCAAAGCTTTTGAGAATGTTGCTCATCATGTTTCAGGTATGTGGGACAAATCCACAACACTGCAGCTCACACAGAGAAAACACTGGTCACCCCTGTTAGCTTAATTCTCTTGAGGAGAAAAAAAAAATTTCAGAGACAGATTTCACTCATTCCTTACGACCACTTTATATGTCAATACAGCTTTCGACTGAAAATCCCAAAACACATGAAAAAGCATGTTTTTAAAAACTTTCCTTCTCAGAAAAATACTGTATATTCCAAATACCTGATTTACAAAAAAAAGCAAGAATGTGTGTGTTTGCACTAATCCACATCAAAATGCTAGCTGGATGCACATCCCATTACTACACCTGCACAAGATGTCCAACGTTCAACCGCCTTTCAATACTCCACTGTGCTAAACGATATGAGAATGGAAACAAGTTTCATGGTACACAGCATCTGCTGAAGGTATTTTGAACTTAATAGCAAGGTGTTTAGCTTAAAATGCTCAGATGATGATCAGATGACTGATGCAGTGAGTAGCTTTTGATTTAATAAACAACCATGTTTTAAAGACATCCTGTAGGCCTCGAAAATATGCTAATCTGTTTCAGAAGGGTCAAACTATTGGCATGCATCAAGCAAATACAACATCTTAGGAGATCGCTGAAACTGCTGGAATTGGGTTAAGAACTGTCCAACGCATTATTAAAAACTGAATGGATAGTGGGGAACCATCATCTTCGAGGAAGAGATGTGGTCGAAAAAAAAGCTTGAATGATCGTGATTGGCGATCAGGTAAACGCTTCGTGAAATAAGATCTTAAAAAAAAAAAAAAAACAGTAGAACTCACGGCTATGTTTAATAGTGAAAGTAAGAGCATTTTCACATGTACAATGCGAAGGGAACTCATTGGGTTGGGACTAAACAACTGTGTAGTCTTAAGACAGTGAGGCTAATCGGGAACAAAGGCTTCAATTTGCTAAGAAACAAAAATTGGACTCTGGAGCAATGAAAGAAGAGAGGGGGATGAACGGATGCGCCCGTCGTGCCTAGTGCCTACTGTACAAGCCTGTGGGGGCAGTGCTATGATCTGGGGTTGCCACAGAAGGTCAGGTCAACAGTAGATTCAGCAACGTTATGTGCCTAAAGAATGAGGTCAGCTGACTTCCTGAATATACTGAATGACCAGGTTATTCCATCAATGTATTTTTTATTCCCTGATGGGACGGGCATATTCCAAGACGACAATGCCAGGATTCGCGAAAAAAAAAAAAAAGTGTTTCAGGGAGCATAAGACATCCTTTTCACACATGGATTAGCCACCACAGAGTCCAAACCTTAAACCATCATCACTACAAGATCTTGGTGAAATATTACTGCAACTCTGGACAGGAATAAATGCATCATTGTATAAGCTTATCAAAACGATGCCACGGCAAAATGCAGTGATTTGGGCATTTGATAAAATAGAGGGTCTCCTTGGATTTTCATGCACAACATTCTCTAGAGCAGTTGTCTTATCTTTAAAAAGCCAGTGTTGATGCAAGCTTTCATTTCAGCCAAATAGGAGGTAAGCTTGATGGTTGCTTGCAGACCAAGATGAAGCGATTTTACAAGTGGAATCAGGTGTAGAATGAAAGCCTGCCTCCACATCAGCACTTTGCAGATAAGGCTGAATTGCTTCTACTCCAGAGTTTACACAAATTGAAAGGAAAAAAAAAAAAACATTTCAGGCAGAATTATTTCTTCTTCTTGAACAAAAAGGTCAGAGGAAAAGATCCAGACCACTTCATGCTACATTTCTCAAATAGCCACTCTTTGTAAATGTGGTTAGCAGGACTGGTTAGCACCGCACATCAAACATTCGAAAGACCCCAAAAGAATCTGAGGCTGCACTGGGCACAAGTTTAATGGAAATATGCTTGGTGTTTTGCCAATGTGCCATTTGATTTTATGTGAAGAGACATAAAGGAGTTGACTTGGCAGAAATTATTTTTACATTTTCCATTGTACTTGGTGGAATTGAAATCGAACACCATTGAGTCAAGCAGTGGCCATGTGGTCATTCAAGGCCACGTTCAAAACTACATATCAGTTGAAATAGTATACAATTTAGCAAATTGTGGGATATGAAAGAATCATGTATAATACTATTTAGTGCAGAAACAAGCCATTTCAAATGCAACCCTACTGCTATTTCAAAACGGCTGTCACGTGAAATAATAGACAATTTCGAGATTTCATTTGATCCATCTGCAATTGATCTTGCACCTATTAACTTACCAACTTTAGTCCTAAGCTCAGTGTTCTGTATGTAGCTCCAAGTTGTGTAGTGTGATGCAGCTCTAATTGTTTTTATGTAGCATCAGGGTTCTGGAGAAACATTGCATCATTTCACTATGTACTGTGTCAGCTATATATGGTTGAAATGACAATAAAAGCTTTTTGACTTGGGGGAGGGGGGGGGGGGGGTTAACATGTGAACTCCCTGGTTACGGTGTACAGTTACTTTTTGTAGTAATAATGACAAATTGTGAGATCATTGACTGTGCAATAAGAGATCAGATTTTTCCCCACAAAAAAGCGTGGGATTGCTGCTATCCTGACTCAAAGCCAAGAACGTCCACCCAAATGGTCCCCCAGCATGAGGAAGGAAGCACAATCTTCTGATGTCACCAGAGAAAGCTTTTCATAGAAAGCCTTTTGTCCAGATCTAAGGTGGAGTCAAGAACAGAAGGTTCATAAAAGAGCACTGCAACTGTTCCACATCACACTTATTCAACATTAACGTATTCAATCTGTTTAACTCATGTATATAAAATAGACATTACTTGACCACTCTATGTCTGACCACATTGCTGCAATTGACGTGATTGTTCTCTGTTCACAGATATCTGAGTAGCATAAGACATTACAATACAATCCTACATTTATACAATAGAAAAATTATTCTACATACAAAATATTTACACACAAGAGTTCATGGTGGTATTCGTCTCTCAGCAAGGAGAATACTGCTAATGCCAGAGCGATGCTCAGCGATGCATTATGCTCCTTCTGACGTGGACAAAACGTCATATTGGTGGCATGATTTGTAGACTTTCTATTTTAAGCTTCACAGATTCAAGTTCTCAGGAGTTTGTTTTACAGGGTGTTTAGCACATCCATTGGTTTCCTCCTATCCCACAAACACATGCTTGTAAATAATTGTACCTTTCGTTAAAGTATGTGTATAAACACACACCGAGATTAGAAACCTAATGGGAATTCGGTTATTCATAATTCATGCATGGTTTTCTGAATGCAATGAATGAAAATACCATACTGTTACCCATCATGTCTGTTTTGCATCCTATAGGAACTGACACCCCCCCTGACGTGACACGGTTAAAGAACAGATCATGTGAATACCACGATTCATCAAAACACCCACACATCTGGAACATCTGCATCTGATCACCAGGGTGCTGACAGCTCAGCTGGAACAAAGTGTTCACGTTCAATGCTTCTGCAACACCAAGAAAGCAGTATCGCGATGAGGAAACGATATATTCTCCAGCCTACAGGTCGCAGTGCTGCGGCTGCAGTGTCACACACATCACATGACGCATTGGAGGTTTTCATTCGGAACAAATCCTGGGCTCCAGAAAACACAATAGGGAAGGAGTTCATCACAGATAGACACCTGGGTCCAGATCACAGAGAAATCCCTAGCAGGAAAGCTGTCTGGGCTTTAAAACCCATGAGCCCTGCTGTCAGTGAGGTTGTGTAATGCCAGGATTCGGGGATGTGTTGTAACGTGTCGTAGCTCAATCACGCCTTAATGAATGTACTGATGACACGCACAGGACACATGAAGATACACAAGTCTCTAGATCAACTTTGTACTGCTTTGATTTTTTTTTTTTTTTAATGAATGGTCGTATAATAGAAAGAGACTCCATGAAAAAAAACAAGTAAAATCAAACCCCTAATGCAGATGCCGTGGACATGATTTGATAAAACCAAACTAAACTCAGATTACAGAGAAATCCTGAGCAGGAAAGCTGTCTGGGCTTTAAAACCCATGAGCCCTGCTGTCAGTGAGGTTGTGTAATGCCAGGATTCGGGGATGTGTTGTAACGTGTCGTAGCTCAATCACGCCTTAATGAATGTACTGATGACACGCACAGGACACATGAAGATACACAAGTCTCTAGATCAACTTTGTACTGCTTTGATTTTTTTTTTTTTAATGAATGGTCGTATAATAGAAAGAGACTCCATGAAAAGAAAACAAGTAAAATCAAACCCCTAATGCAGATGCCGTGGACATGATTTGATAAAAACCAAACTAAACTCCCCCTAAACATGAAAATCTACTCAACAATTTGATGGACATTAGGAGACAAATCGCCACGTGGTGAAGCTCAGACGCCCTCAGCCTCTTCTGCAGATCATAACGCTTGATGAAGAAGATATGGTTTCTTTTTTTTGTAGGTTCAAACTAATAAATCATGACTTACGTGTTTGGATTTGGACTAAATCACTACGATCTTCACGATCCATGTTTCTGTGTTGGGCAGATTGTCGCTAATGGATTCTCCGGAGCTGTATATTCATCCCTCCAAAATATAAAGAAAAAAAGAAAAAAGCCCAGTTGTTTTCTCTCTCTCTCTCTCTCTCTCTCTCTCTCTCTCTCTCTCTCTCTTTCTCTCCGTTTATCCAGGCAAGAAAGCAGGGAAAAATGTCAGCGGAGGAGTAGGAAATCTGATTTTGTAAAAACACACACACACTTCTAACACAACAGCTGATGGTGATATGTTGGCACTCAGGTCGTCCCACAACCCTAGCCGAATTTTTGGACCGTACCATTACATCTTAGAGGGGAAAATACTTACCCGTTTGAACTTCTTTATTATGACATTACCTCTTCAGGCTGTTTACATTTCACATTAAAATCCATATACTCTTGTACTATCTTATTTCGATTTATGTGCACGAGGACAATGTTTTATCGTGTCCCAACGTTCTGAGATTGTTTACGGATATCCCTGCGCTCTCCACGCGTTGGATCCTACGCCAGAGCCTCGCTTTTAAACCGGTTGGGCGCTCAGCTGATTTCACTGGTATGTCAGTATTTTAGGTTGTAGGTTTCGGGTACAAGTTGGAGTTTATACAGTTTTTTTATATATATATTCTAATATTTAATAAACATATTAAATGTAAAAATTATTGACTTCAATTATATATTATGAATACTTGCATAATTGGGTTAGGACAATGTCAATTAAACAGTCTCTGATACCATGTCTGCATGAAAGCATATATTTTTATAGTAATAATATTTAAAAAGCATAATAATCTGACATTTTGGGAGGTTTTGCATGTCTTCTAACTCTTAGATTTTAATTTTATAAAACATTTTATGCATTTAGGCATGTTTGCCTCACAGCCTCACATCTACTGGTTTGGGGGGGTTTGAAATCCTCCTCTGTCTTTAATGCAGTGGATTTCCTCTGTATGCTCCTGGTTTCCTCCCCAATCCAAAAACACAATGTAGGCTGATTGGTATTTCTAAATTATGCATAGTATGTGTGCAGTTGTGCTCATAAAGGATGTCCTGCACCTTGATCCCTGGGATAGGTTTCCCCTGCAACCCTGTGTAGGATAGAGTGTATAAAAGATGAATGGATAGATGTTAGCATGAAAATTGACCTCATACGGCATTGTGTATGCCTTTTTCACTGTACTTCATTGTACACTGCCAGGTGCATTTCCAGTAGCCCCTGATACATTCAGAAATGCAACAATGGGCAGACAAATGAAGCTAAATTGTGTTACTCTTTGTCACCTGTAGGCCACAATAGGAACATGGATGCAGTGTGATGAGGAGGGGTGGGGAAAATGGCACACTTGAGTGGGGACGCACCGTCCCGCCACACACCCAGTGGGGCTCTTTTGTGCAGCTGTTGGCTCGTGCTAACGCACAAAGCCAAAGAGCCACCTGTCACTGCAACTGGACAGAAAAAAGGAGTGTGGGGGGAGGGGAGGAGGGGTACGTCGAAGATCAGGACAAGTGAAAGTGCTGCAGCAGAGACGGGCAAAAATCAGACTTTTTGTTATAATGTATTGTATTGCGTTTTGATGATTATAAAATGTAATATATTTTTTTTTATTTTTTTTTTTTTTACAATTTTCATCCAGAATGACATCCAGAATTTTTCTGCCAGTAAGCTTTGATTTTCACTCACACTAAGGGTTGGTTCTTGTTTGAAACGAAGTAGGATTGTTAAAGGAACCTCTGATAAGCTTGTATTGAGTGATATTCCAGTTAGAGATTCACACAAAACCCTTGAGAGTGTGGAAATGAGCTTTATCAGCTGAGGAAACAGCACCACTGAGCTTGTTCAAAGCCACATATATACAGATATATGGACATAAATGGATGTTAGTCCATCGTCTGTTGTAGGAGAGAATAAGGGGTTCATTTCAAGCAGCAGTCTTACTCTCTCTTAATATCTGTCTTACTTATGTATAGATATGCACACAGGAAACACACATATACACACACATATGCATCCAGTCACAAATACAGCCTGAATTTCTTCGTGGGAAATCAGAGTGAACATTGCAGGCCTTAAGCTGAATACAGAAGCAAGAGATCCAGGCTTGAGGTAAACAGCACACACAATAGAGCCTGATGTAATCACATGAGCAGTGAAACAGCTAGCAGAGAAGCAGTGAACAGCATGCTGTTTAAAAGAGTTACCTGAAAACCTGAGACCCGAAAGTTTTATTGTAATGTAAATAGAAGAGGGGGGAAAAAAGATGCTTCTCATAATGTTGAATTGTAACACACATTCTCTAAGAAAAATTCTATGATGAGATTATTTCAATGGTTTGCGATGATGAAGCATACCTTTTGTGTCATAGAGCCTAGGGGTCACCTTACTGAGTAACCAGGGTCATCAGTGGCCCCTTAATCAAACACAATGGCTTGAATGCCAAGAATATCCCCCACGTGTACTTAGCTATCCAGAGCCAGAGCAGAGTATCTACGAACTAGAAATGAACTAAATTAATTTCTGCAGATCTGTACAAAACCAAAATTCCTCAGATCTAATCAGACATGTATGTAAAACAGGTGCATTTTTATCTGACGTTTTTGTTAAAAAAGCAACAAGGCAGCGTAGCTCACCTCTAAGAAACAGTACATGTTTGAATTTTTGCACCAAAATGTAATAATAAATATGCATATAATTATACCTGGTGAATTTGCTCAGACATGCTGAATACATATGAGTTTAATAGTGCACACATCACTATACCGGCTTCATGAAATAATATGACATGATATGATATACGACATTATATTATACATTAGAAAATGCAAATATTATCCTTTTTTTTTTTCTCGAAAAAGCATTTTTATTTGGTCACTCAGTAAATTTTACTTATACAAATCAGTTCAATACTACTCCCAAGCACTCGTGCACACACTTCTGATGTACTATACAAGTTGTATTTGAGGCCCAGCCCAGCCCCGAACACCTCCTACTCTACTGTCGTGTGCACAGGCTTCTACCCCCTCCAGCTTAATACCTCCCTTTCTATTCTCTTTCATTACCATGATAAATGAAAGGCTGAGTGGAAAGAGAAGGGAAAGCACTAAATGAACCCGAGACTCCCCCACATGCAACTGGTGAATTCTTGCAAACATTTCCAATCCCTGTTAAGAAATTTCTATTTAAGTTTAGCATAAGGCTTGAGGGAATTATGACTACATGATGAGAGCTCAGATGTGCTATTTGCAGCAGTTCCTCATCAGAAAAGGACAAGCAGCTTGGACATGAAATGAAGCCTCTCGGCAAAAGAACTTGACCACTCATATGTGACACAGTCAGACTGCAGGCTGAAGCTGCATGTGAATAGAGAGCCGTGAAGGCCGGCTGTTATTTGACGTTAAATAGATGGACGAGTGGCAGCAGGACACACACACACACACACAAGCTCAGTGGGTTAAGATCACATTGGGTGAAAAGGTCAGAGATCAGTTGGGCTTCACTGCATTCGAGTGCTCACTTTCTCTTTAAAATCTAATGCAGAGACACAGTGATGCAAACAGATGCACCTAAAACAAGATTACTGATGTATGCATTGCAATAATAATAATAATAATAAAGCCTTGTTGTGCTTCATGGTACAATCTTATAGATTTTTTTATATAATTGTACATTAGACTACACAACATAAATCTAATAGGACAAAGCGTGTGGCCAGAATCACTCACTGTTTTATTATCTGTGTAGAGGTTATAAAGTGAAGCACATTAAAATGTTGAATCTTTTACATAGTGACTGGAGCTTCAGCGCATCACATTCACTTGTGAAATGGCATTCATGTCATCAGATACAGCTTCCTAAAGTCATTAAACATAATGATGGTGAACTAAGGGCCATCAAAAATGAGCACTGATTAAGAAAAAAATCTCAACATGGCTTGAGGGCAAATGCAAGAAAGAAATGAGGTACTTTGGTTAACACCTATGAATGCCTGGGGATGTATAGTCCAACATTATCAAAGAAAAATAATCTAAATTAATTTAAATACACTAGTAATATTTCACATTTTATCAACCAATGTCAATAGTAGCAACATTATTAAAGTCAACCCAGCACTTTAGTACCCAAAGCATCCCAGACTTGGTTATAGATTACACTGGATTACCCACGTCTGATCAGCCTGTGGAATCAGAAAGGTAAATTAACAGGCCACATATGATGTGTGCAAAGGAAAAATGTTTTAGCAGCTTTTTACCAAGAGTTTATAATCTTTATCTCTCCATGCTATGTAGTGGCTTAATCCACAACCCCCCAATGGGTAATCCTCCTCCTGCAGAACTCATTCGACCGAAATCTTAACTGTTTCTTACTTAAGGCTTTTGATATACCTCGTCACCGCTAACAAAAAAATGACATGAATCTGAAACTGGGGCAAAAGCCAGCAATCTGAAATGATATGAGAAAAATAATACCTCATTAATTTCCTTTACAAGATTGAATTGGGACCATCGTGAAAATAAGCAGCATTTAACAACTCAAAGCCGTGTAGACCAGCATCAGATTTCCACAAGAAAACACAAGCTCTTTAAACTAAATTCAAACTGAATGTCAGACTTTTAATAATACAGTATCTTATGAGCAATTTATCTGGAATTTGAACTGGATTTATTGCACAAAGAAAAGAGAATTAAGACCAGTATAAATGTATAAAAGTCATAGTGAAAGTCTTCAAATGTTTTACCACCTTAATTTTATCAGATAACAGAGTGGATGCTCCGAATTGTAATGCTTTCAATTGAATGTTTTTCAAGTTTCATGTTTTGGAATTCAAGTATCCTCACTGATCAAGACAATCAATGCCGCCTTCTATCAAGCAGGACAAAGATGCCAGCATGAAAATGCCTGTTAGACCAGTCATGTGACACAGACTGCCTGTAAGCAGGGAGCACTGACTCATCTGCCAAGCCCAGACACCAGCACATTCTTGTAGGTACAACTTCATAATGTCTCCTTGTCCATTTCATCATATTACACTCATAACCCAACCCATATCCTTGCTTCCTGGCACATGGTAAAAACACCTCATAACAGTCAGCTGAGTGATAACACTACTGGATAAAGTCCAGAACCAGCAGTGAGTGAGACACACCAATCCACAGACACAAAACTTAACATTGTGTGTGTGTGTGTGTGTGTGTGTGTGTGTGTGTGTGTGTGTGTGTGTGTGTAATAAACCTACTGTAAACTGAATGGCAGGTGAAAAGTAAGCTGGACCTATCAGGAACCATGACTGAGGCCAAGTGGATTGAGAATAAACCACTCGAAGTGGATTGCGTTTCTTGCGCCCTCATCTGATGGATTCATGTAAGTACACAAGGCAAACGGTTAAAAAAATTAAACATGAATCCTGTGAAAAAACTAAATTAAAATAATACATAAATAAAACTACATAAATAAATAAAATACCACGCAAGTTTCAACACACACACTTCTCCCTGTGTCTCATTAATTTAATGAAGTGGCAAGCATGTACACGTCCAAAGTCAAAACATCTCTCCTGTCATGTAACAATATAATGAGATAAATTAGTAATGGAATTTTCAGCTGCCATTCTCCAGTTTAATCCTTACAAATGAATGTGCAGTAACACAAAACATGGGACACACACACACACGCACACACGCAGATAGGAGGTGAACAAGTGGGTGGCTAGAACACAAAAAAGTGAGACAGCTGTTGCTACGGTGAGGTCAACAGTATGAAAACATGAAGGATGTTCAAACTGTTTAGAGCTGCCTCACATCCACCACACTGCCCTGACTGATGTCAAGTTAGGAAAATATTTAAACTATTTGGCCTAGACTTGCAACTCTACATCTATCACATATATCTTCTTCTTCTTTTGGCTTCTCCCATTATGGGTCGCCACAGCAGACCATCCTTCTCCATACCCCCTGTCCTCTACATCTGTCTCTTTCACCCCAACTACCTGCATGTCTTCCCTCACCACATCCATGAACCTCCTCTTTTCCTCCTTCCTGGCGGCTCCATCCTCAGCATTCTCCCACCGATATAACTCATGTCCCTCTTCTGCACATGTCCAAACCATTTCAATCTCGCCTCCCTCACCTTGTCTTTAAAAACGTCCTACATGCGCTGTCCCTCTGATAAACTAATTTCTAATCCTGTTCATCCTCGTCACTCCCAACGAAAACCTCAACATCTTCAGCTCTGCTACCTCCAGCTCCACCTCCTGTCTTTTACTCAATGCCACTGTCTCTAATCCATAGAACATCACAGGTCTCACCACAGTACATCGATTACATATATGGTGTACTTCATAAGCAAATTTGCTCTATTTTATTCTGTTCTTCATACATTCTACAACACTGCAATAATTAATTATTAAATAGTAAAGCTGTATCAAGACCAAAGTATATCTACTGTAGACCAACAACCAGTGATGGAAAGGGTACGGAACACACTGTATACAGTACAGATGCTGTAATTATAAAAATCTTTTTAAAATAATTACTTTACAAATAACTTGTTTATATACAACTATTCTCTGATAAACTGTATAATTCTGATGAATGCATTGTTAAGCAGACTTTCCAACAAACTAAGATCTTAAATCAAAGCAAATCAAATGGGAAGAATGGGAACTGCATCCTCACAGCTCTAGGGTCCTGGGTTTGATCATAAGATCAGATTACTGTCTGGGTTTCTGTGTATGTATTTCTGAAACCCAGAGTACCTGCTCGTATGCCTGGAAAACATGCCAGTAGATAGATAGGTTGCAATAAATTGTCCATAGTAGCATGTGTTGTGCCATCCAGAGTGTCTCCCCTCCTCATGCTCAATGTGCTAAAACAGTCTCTAAATACATCCCATCCCTCACCAGGATAAAATGCTAACTGAAAGTGAGTGCAATCAAAAACACAGTAATAATAAACAAAGTAATAATAAACACATAATTAGTGAAACAGGACATGGTGCAACAGGAACCGATTGCTTTAATTTCTGTTATATTGTAGTGTTGGTGTTAGAGAAAAAAAAAAGGCTTACAGATACCAAAAAGTGGGTTCATTGTAAAGTGTAAGATTTACAGACTGCATGTTTAAGATATGTCCAATTCCAAAGAATCTACAAAAGAGCTGGAGCTCAGAACAGACCTTAAAAAATAAAAATCATAGTACATCATTCTATGCCTGTACATCATTCTAACATTCTTAAAAAGGTCACAGTTTTTGCAGCTGTCTTATGCAAGCAAATTGCTTCTGAAATTAAAGGGTGTGAAAAAAAAAAGTGATATTTATAATAAATAAAATGCCATGTCCCACACATTCCCACAGCTTTACATACACACGAGTAGCAAACTAAAGGAAAAACAATAGTTGTTATACTGAAGGGACATTTTGCTGGCATGCTCTGGGTTCACTTGTTATCATGGAGGATATGGTCACTGCAGATCAATACAAAGCTGTCCTGTCTAATCATCTTTAATCCTTTGATGGAACATTTCTATACTGATAGGGGAAGTCTTTGCCAAAAATGATAACATCCTTATTCACAAAGTCTGAGGATTTTCTGCATTGTTTGATCAATATGAATATGATATGCTGTAGCCCTGACGGTCACTAGATCTCAAACTATCCAAACAGATATCGGAGAATTATTAGAGGGCGCTCTCCACTAACATCATCAAAACACCAACTGAGAGAATTTGTTTTGGAAGAAGAGCATTTATTCAACCAGTACATTTCCAGGGACTTACCAAGGCACATTAAAACTGTGTTCCGATGTTGTTGTTTTTTTCACCTGTCTATATCTAAAATCTTTCTCATGTGTAACTATATATAATATAGCTACACATACACAATCATAAACATGAGTTTTAGAGATTCTTTGGATAGTTAAGCTCTCTGAAGTGTTTTTACAGTATGTGAAACCTTCTTTGGTGGGAAAACTTTACTCTTTCTGCATACATATACACATTCCACATAAATACACATCCATAAACCAGAACATAAAAACATACAGAGAGAAAAAGTATAACATAATTTTAGAAAAGGCAGCGAAGTTCAGCGTCGTTGTTCATCTTCCCTGGTGAAACGGAATAAATACACCAAGATCCCAAAAGAAAAGCACATGTTTCCAGAGAGAAAAATGTTCAAAGCTCACTGAGCTCATATGATCCTCGAGCCCCAGAGTGGTTAGTTAGAGTACGGTTTCTTCACTGTCCTCTGTGACCACGCTCAGGTGACTCTTCTTCTGTGTTGAAATGGCTCCCCAAAGACGACACACCATCCCACCTCTGTGAGAACACACCCAGAAACAATTTCTGAATAAATTCAAAGCAGCAGTGTCCCAGGAACAAACAGGTTCAACAACCAGGAAACTAAATACTACTTGTTTCACAAAGTAAAGATGTTTCTTCTGGAATGTGTGTGTTAATGTGCTTTATGTTGGTGTGACCTACACTGTCCAATTCTTACTGGGAAAATGAATGTGAATAGATGCATTTTAGAATCAGGAACACAAAGGTATGTTACAGCACATAAAATAAAGGCACCTTGTGATTAAACATTAAAGTCTTATAATACATTTTTATTTGATAGCTGTCAAACTTCGAAACGTGTATTATGTTCTACATGTTTGTTGCTGCCAGGACTAAACTGGACACTGGAGCTTTCACATGCAGAGTTAGTGAGCTAATGAATCAGTCGATGAGTGAATTTGGCCACCACTTATAATGAAACAAGGCTGAGTTGTGAACAAATGCTTACTTGATGCCACAGTACTTGAGGTCATCTCTGCAGGCCATATGGAGAAGGATGTCTAACGTGAAGCTGTGAGTCACAAGCTGGACAAGAAAATTCAATTTAATTTTACACAGTAATGTTTGTCAGTGATGAGGAAAGTGTAAGAGAGAGACACACACTTACTGTGTTTATAGTGTGCTCATCAACTGGGACGGCCTTCAGCCAGCGCACCATGGCCAGTGTCTGAGTATTTTGGCAGACGGCTTTATTATCTGCACGGGATGATAACATGCCAGAACGTGTTAGATAGATATAATTACCTCATTCACAAGTGATTTCTGCTGACAGACATTTGAAGAGCCAGAGTGGAGGAAGAGAGAAAGAAAAGAAACGAGAGAGCGCTCATCTATTCGTGTGCAATGCCACCATGCCAAGACAATGAAATGAAAAGTCACATCAATATTAGAGAAAATGTTACAGATTCTACAGAATTTCAATCCACACTAGCTCCAGTAGCCTTTATCCATCTGTTCACTAAAAACTCATTGCCCTGTGCTTTTTTTCTACATACTGTGTTTTTAGGTGGGTGGGTGTTTCAAGTATATTCTGGATTTGGCAAACCCATTTCTCACTTCCTAGGAAAGTGCAAAGCAAATATCTACTGAATTCCTACTTGGAAACTCATTCAACCCAAATACAATAAGTAAAAGCTACAAAACTGCCCCAAAACTAAATCACATAAAACTGTCCTTAAATGCGATTATTCTGTCCCCCTGCTTAAGCCAGTACATGTCCGGGCCCGTCTAAAGTTTGCTAAAGAGCATTTGGATGATCCAGAGGAGGATTGGGAGAATGTCATATGGTCAGATTAAACCAAAATAGAACTTCTTGGTAAAAACTCAACTTGTCGTGTTTGGAGGAGAAAGAATGCTGAGTTGCATCCAAATAACACCATACCTACTGTGAAGCATGGGGGCGGAAACATCATGCTTTGGGACTGTTTTTCTGCAAAGGGACCAGGACGACTGATCCGTGTAAAGGAAAGAATGAATGGGGCCATGTATCGTGAGATTTTGAGTAAGGTCATTGAAGATGAAACGTGGCTGGGTCTTTCAGCATGACAATGATCCAAACACACCACCCAGGCAATGAAGGAGTGGCTTCGTAAGAAGCATTTCAAGGTCCTGGAGTGGCCTAGCCAGTCTCCAGATCTCAACCCCAAATAAAATCTTTGGAGGGAGTTGGAAATCCATGTTGCCCAGCGACAGCCCCAAAACATCACTGCTCTGGATGAGATCTGAATGGAGGAATGGGCCAAACTACCAGCAACAGTGTGTAAAAACCTTGTGGAGACTTACAGAAGACGCTTGATCTGTTATTGCCAACAAAAGGGTATATAACAAAGTATTGATATGAACTTTTGTTATTGACAAATACTTATTTCCCACCATAATTTGCAAATAAATTCTTTAAAAATTAGACAATGTGATTTTCGAGATTTTTTTTTTCTCATTTTGTCTCTCATAGTTGAAGTGTACCTATGATGAAAATTACAGCACTCTCTCATCTTTTTAAGTGGGAGAATTTGCACAATTGGTGGCTGACTAAATACTTTTTTGCCCCACTGTATGCTTCTAAATAAAGCATGATTAACGCAACAGCTTATTGTCCGAACAAGTCCTAAATCATTATCAGGGTGTGGCTAATGACTAATGCAATAGCCCACATTATTCGTTAGCTATACATGTCAGGTTTGCAGACATGCATCAACAAGTGAGGAAAATCCAGCTGTGCACCATTTCTTTCTCATACCTTCCAGCAGGTTCAGACAAAAGCTATCTACGTACAGACATTTACTTTCAGATTATTTCATTCTGTACTTATGTATTTGAGGATGTTTCTAATATCTTAATATCTTCTAATATTGTAATTTTAATTATTGTAAAAGTTTAAAGAAAAAGAAAAAAAACTGGGGCAAAAGTAAAAAAAATATATTTTTACCACTGCTTTCTGTTGCCACTGTGACCTTTATTGTGTTTATTGCTCCTTGTACGTTCTGCAGCGAGTTCATTAAAAGTTCTTGGTACTCCTTCTCCTTCTCATTAAGCTGAGTCAGCAACCTGGAAATCAGAATGAAAGCATAGATTATATTATCATTGGGGTTCACAAACATCTATAATTTCTCACCAATGCCCTTTCGGACATTCGGGAGCTTGCTCTCAGTGTACAAATGGAAGGGCATTTAAAGAAATACAGGTTGTCTGTTGCCCTTACATAAACTGGATGGGAAGAAGAGCTAGACACGTCTTTTCGAGCAGCAAAGTACAAGTTTTGTATGTGATGCATATGGTGGTGACAATTATCTACTATAATCATCATTATCATATTTGATCACTGTAGTTCTGGGTCAAGGTGTGTAGTCACTTGAGTGGCTTTACTCTGAACCTTTTTCAGATTTTAATGAAAATACAAAGTCAGAGAATGTTCACTATTGTTTCACATGTATATATGTGTCTGCTTGATTTAAAGTTATCCAAGAACAACTTTCATATTAAAGGTGTATATTCCTCCAGCTGGATCTGTTCAGTCTTTCAAATAGTCACATCGCTATTTGTATTTTCAAACTCAGTAATAAAAAAAAATTGATCCTTGTGCCCATAGAAAGTCAGGAAACACTGAGAACTGTCAGTGTGTAATTAATAAACACTAGAAAAGCAATGCACAAGTTTTTTTTGATTGTGAGCTCTGAGCGTGCTCACTCACGCCCACATTAAAATAGAAAAACTCCAGTCTCAACAAAAGGCCTTATAAAATATATGAAGCTTTCTAAACAAACAAACATTCAAACAAATGGTGTATCTTCTGTTCATATATGCATTTGTACACATTATCTGGTTAACTTAAAAAAGTGTACATGTTGTTGATATTCAATAGTTTTTCTCTGTGAAGAAAGTAATTTTAAATCAAATTAAACAAAATAATCAGCAAGTGGGCTACCTCCTGGTTTCCTGGCACAACAAGATGAATTCCTGGGCGAGGGGGTTACAACCGGTGAGGGGGCCATTGGGCCACCTGGAACTGATGCTCTCTGGTCTGTGCTGCTGAGGTTCTTGAGATGTGCCTTTACTTTCCCTGTGTGACTCTTTATTTGGTTCCTTGTCCAGCTGTTCAGTTTCAGGAGAACCCTCCTCTGCCTCAAAGGATGACTGGAGCTGCAGCTTGAGCTCTGAGTGGCACACAGAAGCAGAGGGAAGTGATGTTATGAAGTTATGAAACACGTAGCGACAATTTTAGTCCTTTGTTCGAATGTGAAATATACCTGGCAGGAGCACGGTAATGGCATCTTGCACAGCCTGTCTGAGCAGGTTATCCAAAGCAAACATCCAGTGGGGTTTCACCTGCTGCTGCCGGAGCACCTTCTTTACCTGTACACACAACGACATATTTAACAATGCAACATTTAGATTCCGCTCAAGAGCAAAAACAGTGGATTTAATCCCCACTTGAGTGATCAGTGCATAATGATGGTCACTTACAGCATCCTGGAAGCTGAAGAGTGCCGCTTGCAGGCTGCAGAGAGGTACTGCATCATCATGCAGGCTAGTGCGCAACTTCTGGAGTCGGTTGGTCAGCTGCCTTCTGTCTGGGGAGCGGATGTTTTCTCGCAGACAACCAATCATATGCTTTATGTGCTCAGAGTTGATGCAGGGCTCTCCGGTCTGTAGGGCAAATGGCAAAGGCTTTCAAATACAAATTTCAATTCTATTTTATTTCGCACAATAGGCAAAACACAAAAGCGGCATGTATACAGTAAGTATATACAGTATGTATACCTGTGGGAGAGATTCAGTTATATTTTGTAGTACTTCGCTGATGTAGTCAGTAAGGACACGGTGTAAAGTGTTTCTCCTCTCACTGTCTTTCCGGAGAAGGAAGAGACCAAGGTTCTCTCCTGTAGCAGAAGGACTCATCATGTCCCCCTGTGGTCCCTCTGGTGTCCTGTCTCACACACAAAAACACCACTCAGAAACACAGAAATCCTAACAAAGATCATTGAGTGATTGAAAAAAAAGTCACATGCCATACTCACAGCAGGAAGTTGTTTGTGCAGGGAGGGCTCTCTGAAATGTCATTTTCTCGGAGGCAGTGGATCGTTTTACTCAGATTGAGGGAACCAGACAGCTCTGTACTATCTGTGTCCTCTACAGTCACAGTTATGGGTACAGACATGCTCCTCTGGTATTCTCCGGCTGTCAACACCAAATTAGAAAAGCAGAATTGTCACTCACTTCCTTCCTACATTTGTTTGCTGGCATATTTTTTTGTCTTACTGGGTTGTTTAGTCGGCTTTGATTTGAATGTTGTAACTGGCTTAGGGTTTTATCCCATATTTTTTAAATGTTATTCAAAATATATTTTTACTGCTGTCAATATGTAAGTGGATTCCCTGTTCAATAACAAACAATCTGACTAATAAACCATTTGCACTGATAAATTTCAGAGCTCGTAAATTTCAAGATCAACAGAGTAAAGATATGCACATGGACAATTCTTAAAAACGCTACCGCTGAATTCTTATAAAGCCGAAGGATAAGATATGATACAAGGTTTATCTGTGTTGTAATACAGCCTAGTTTATATTTTTTTGTGCCGTGTATTACAAGAACATGAGATCATATTGCACTGCCGGTCAAACAGCTGTGTACCATCAGAAGCTGCAAGTGGCAGAAATGTTTGTTCAATGAAACAGGAAATAAAAAAAAAAGTGTGAATATCAACTATTGAATACAAATATGCAAAACCATCAACAACCTGAAGCATGACTACTGTTAGACGATTCAAAGTTGATCATTCATTATGGAATTGCATATATAATGCTGTATTTATTTCCAGGTAAGCATGCATTTTTGGGACCATACTGATGAAATAATAGTAGCTGGAAAAGCAGCTTTTAATTTCTATAAGCACATTTTTAAGGCCATTTTTAATTCTTTCAAAAAGCCTACATTAGTTTAATTAAAACGTGGTGCATCATTTTTATGCAGTCAGATAACAGGATAAGTTGACAAAATAAAACACTCAAACAATTGGTTGCTTATGCTTTCACTTCAAGGACAGACACTTCCCTGTCCAACCAATCAATCTTGCCTGACAAGTAGCACTATAGCTCCACACCATGCCCTGCCGAGGTCCTGAAGGTGAAGTACTTGGCCCTTCTGTGTGCTTCTTTTCACTGTGTTTACCCATAAACCCCCCTATCTATGTCATGACACAGGTATGAAACATGCTTCAATACAGAAGTATAAACCAGTGTTGATGGTTCTAAAGTCGTGCTGGCTCACCAGGGGAGATAAGCTCTCTCTCGGTTAAGACGGGTGATGGTTTGCTCCTCTTCTTAACGCTGCTCTTAAGAAAAGCATCCTTCAGCAAGTCAGATGCTATCGCCCTCTTGTCAGGATTGGGTTCAAAGCAGCGCATGAGGAAGGATTTCGCCTCCTCTGACAGGCACGCTGGCATAGTGGGGTGGATCTTAAACATGCCGACCTGTAATAAAGGCTTACTTTAGTCATTCTAATCTATTCATCACATAATGAAATTACTCATAATCCAGCAATATAACAAACACATATTTGTCTCTGTTTGTGGTAATACCTTAAACATAGCAGCCTGTGGGCTACCCAGCTCATGAAAAGGCGTTTTCCCAGAAGCCATCTCTATAATGGTGCAGCCTAGAGACCAGATATCAGCCGGTTTCCCATAACCCCGCGGGCCCTGATCTATAATCTCTGGAGCCATGTATTGCAGAGTACCTACAGAGTAAGCAATGCAAATAAATGGCTACATAAGTTTTCAAAGTGTTTGTAACGTGCATAACGCACACACAGAGGCTGGATTGAATTAAAACTAGTTTTAAATCATTTAGCAATTATTTCAACAGAGGGCAAGACAAGTATATGAAATAAAACAAACGAGGGGGCAGATGTGTCAGAAAGAATGATGTGTGCAATCTGAACATAAATTTGTGTGGAATTTGATTTAATTCTGATAGTAAACTTTGTTTGAGTCCACACACACACACACACTTATAAACAAAAAAACGAATGTTAATGAAAAGTCATTTAAAGATAAAGGTCACCTGTAAAGGTTTCTGTACAAGGGTTGATTCCTGCTAGTCTTTTAGATGTTCCAAAATCAGATATCTTGAGTACACCACTATACGTGTTGATGAGTACATTATCACCCTGGTGGAAGAATTATAGAAATAAACAATATTTGAATACACATGTTCATACATCAGACTTGCTTTAAACATTAATTCAATATGTACCTTAATATCTCTGTGAACTATTTGGTTATCATGTAGGTATTTCAGTCCTTCCAAAACCTGCTTGGTGTAGAAGACAATAGTGGGCTCGTTGTCTTTAAGAGGACCCCACTTTGACCTTAAGAGTGAAGACAGGCTTCCTGTAGAAACAAAGGAAAGTAGTTTGTTCTTTTTGGCTAAGTTAGGTATAGACTCTGTGTGCACATGCGTGTGCATGTTGCGTTATTAGAGCAAACATTCCCTGTAATGCAAAGAGCAATGTGCCAAAAGCATTTCCGGAATGACAGAAATCCTCCCTCACACGCACACACTTAAAAGACGTTCCCGGTGACCATGAAAATCTGGTATGAAGCGTAATGTTGGTTGACGTTATGACGTTATAAGTGAGTAAGGCGGAGCAGCTTTACCTCCTGGCACCTCCTCCATGAAAATCTTAATGAAGCCTCCCTCGCTGACGGAGCCCAGGTACTGCACAATGTTGCGATGCTTCAGTCTCTTGTGCAAGGCGATCTCTTCATGGAGAGGCTGAGAGTAACTGGGACACACAAATAAATGCAAAAGTGTAGGGAGAGAGAAAAAAACAAAAAAGTTATAATGCTTGATAAACACTTAAAAAAAATTCTAAACAGGCTTCAGTTTCTCAAGCAGGAAATGATCATGTGTTTTCAAGTAATTAAACACTGCCGGAAAAAAAAAACCTGCACATGGTATCTAACCAATTCATTCCAATGTCCTACAAGATGAAAATCGGGGAAAAAAAAGGTCTGCCCATACGTGCTGTCTTTCTCTGGAATCTCCTTGATGGCGATGCGCACTTGATTGCTCAAGTCTCGTCCAGCATACACCACTCCATATGTTCCTCTCCCCAACACCACCTTCTCTCCATTCTCTCCTTTCTCATACATGTACTGAGGGAAATATAGCATACTAAAGTCACAAGGTGTTGAGCAGGGACTGAAAATTTGTATAAGGAAATAACACGCCAGACCATGTATTGTAGGTTGGAGTGAAGCACAACCCTGCACAAATTATTTTTGTATAACTGTGCACTATTCTGCTTATATATAGATACATCATGTATTTGAAGTGACATTTAATGTTGTGGAGCATCGCAAGAAAGGTTAGTACCTGTTATTGCTTATATTACAGCATTCAGCCTCCCTTTTTTACATCCCTCTCCCTCTCTCTATATCTCTCTCTCAGTTAAAAGACAATACAAGTAGATTCAACAAATCTATTCCTTCGTGTTGGTTATTTGTATACCTGGAATACCATTAAATACACCATAGCTTAAGCCACAGCATTAATACCACAGACAGGTAAAGTGATTAGCATTAATTATCTTGTTACAAAGGCACCCGTCAAGCTGTGAAATATATAGGCAGCAAGTGAACAGTCGATTTGTCAAAGCGTATTTGTTTGAAGCAGGACAAATAAGCAAACGTAAGGATCTGAACTATTACTTTAAATAGTAGTACTGACCTCTAACAGTCCTCCATTGTCTGAGCTGGAGTCATCCCCAGCACCCTCTGTCTGACAGATTAGAGAGTTCACCAGCTCACAGAATCTGAATAAAGAAAGTCACACTCACATGAGCACATTAGAAACCCCAGAAATGTAAACAAAATTAATGGGTTACTTTAAAACTTTTTCAGTTATTGTTTAAATCCACGCCAAAAAAGACAAACATGATCGCACTGACTTGCGTCAGACATTTAATGAAATCAGGCCAAAAAACACTTTAAAGAAGGACCTTTTTCATCACTAAGACGTGACAGACGTTACAAGCCAATAAAGAAAAAAAATCCTTGGTGGAATTTTCCTGGTTGATACTCTTTAACTCAAACTGATTCCATTCAAGTCTGATTTTGGCTGAAATGTATGAGAAAAACAGGGTCCCACCCTTCAGATTTTGTTGGCACTCACCCTTTGCAGTGCAGATCACTTGGGAAGTACAGCTGGAAGTCATCGGAGTTGTAAAGCACATACAGGAAACAGCTCCGCTCATCAAATGTAGAAATGCTAAAAGTGGTAACATGTCAGAGCTTGTAATATATATAGCATACACAACAGCATTTCTCTCCAAGCATCTATTATAAAGAGGAAGCATGAATAAATCCTGCTTCACAGAATGCTAGACTTTAACAACACTGCTTCCACTGTAATATTTGTGCAAAAACAATTAATACCCTAAGCAAACATCAATAAGAAAAGTATTGTCAAACTGCATGACAAAATCTTTGAATTGATAACAAGATCAATACGGAGATTCTACAGTGTACACAACATTTATACCCAAATAATTGAAGCTGGCCTTGATCGCCACTTAGAGTAGAATACAGAAACAAGCAGACAGAACTATAAACACAGCCTGTGTTCCAGAGTTACTGATGAGGTCTGAACCCATGATAACTAGCTGCCAAACCCAGTAAGTGATTTGTGTTGCAAAAATGTAGCTAGAAAATGAGCCACCTGCAGCACTGAATACTAAATGAACAACTAAAATAGAGTGGACGTCCACAATGATGTCGACCTGCAGCCAGTCATAATTTAAAAAAATGGAACTGGCAGATACAAAAATAAATCAGGAAATGAGTAGTAGAGACAAAGAGACGGGGGTGGGGGGTCAGAGGCAGAAAAGAGAGAGAGAAAAAGAGTGTTTGAGAGAGTGAGAAAGAGAGAGAGAGAGAGAGAGAGAGAGAGAGAGGGTGTTCATACCTCACTCCACGAATTGCTGATGCAGGAAATGTCCACTCATGTAGGCCTTTCTAAATGAGGCAAGACATAATCGAACATGACTATTCATGTGTAAAAGGACACACAAACACGCTTTCTAGTGAGACAGACTATGCATAAAGTGTACGAAGCATTTCATGTGTATGGCACGACATTGGGAGACATGTTCAAACGGTCTAACAATGAACAACAGAGGATCATTTTTTGGATGAACCTGCTTTCTTGTTCTTGCATAAGTAACACCCAAAGGCGGTTGCTATTCGTGTTCAACACAGTGCTGCTCCAGCCGCTTGGGTGTAAACTTCACACTAATGTGTCACATTACAAATAGTACAACTAAACCCCAGCAGTGGTAACTGCGATAAACAGGTATGCTTTACACACTGATCAGTAAAGCCTCCATTCTTTGATTTCTTTAATTATTTACACACCCTGTTAATAATTCAGTATTATCACCAGTGCCATTCACAGAAGAAGTTTATCTGAGTTATCTGAGTAGACGAGCACATGCAGCCAGGTGTGTACCTGTGGTGGCGTGAGGTGTCTCAGGTGCACTGTGCGGTTCTTGTCCTCCTCATTCACGCTCAATATGCTGGGCTGGAAAATTTTACTAGGCTCTAGGATCAGGACCTGCAGGGACAACCATTACAGACCATTACAGAAGTGCTTGAGTGGCGATTTTTACAAACTTCTGACAAACTTTACAGCTTTGACCTATACACTGCTTCTGCTCCGAGTTTCCAGACTGCTGACTCACTTTCGGCTGCAAAAAATGGTCCCACAGATATGCTGAAGATTTGCACTTCCTAAATAGAACCTATGGCCAAATCTCACTAGAGATTTAGTGGATAATCTCTCCAGGTACTGCAAATTAATACCTAGGAGCTGTAATTATTAAACCTGTCCTGTCCTTTACAGTACATTCTTAGTGAACATCTTTTGGGGAGCCTTTTGAAAGAAAATCGGTTCCATTTTCTTCTTCTTCTTCTTGATTTTTACCGTGGTTTTCATCGTGACGATTTTTATAGTTACAATGAAATAGAATTGAAGAGATTGTACTCGTACCGGGCAGCGTGCTGTGGAAATAGTAGGTTTGCATGCTTGCATGTGAAGCTCCATCCAAAAGTCCACAATTTCCTGTTTGGGGTGCTTCACTTCTGGTGGCTTGGCAAACTGTTTGTACAGAATGTATGTCTCCATGACTGACCCGACATACCTGTAAGAAATTCCCCCAAGGCAAAATCATACACAAAATGTTATTCTCACACATGATAAGTGATGAAGTTCTAAAAGAACATGAGAAGACATTTACCACATTGGTGCTTTGAGACGGTAAAGTTTTTCTGAGGCGTCTATTACTTTCTTGTGCTCGTTGGCTAAAATCCCAGCCCCAAGGTAGAAACCTACATCCCAGTAATCATGCATCTTCTCCAAACTGCCCTTCCTCCCGAGCAAACTGCTAAGCGTGACGCCTTTCCCCCAGGACAAAAAAGAAAGCATAACAATACACAGCTTTGGTTTCAGAGAAATCTGCAGACATTTATTCACAAAACCGTTTAAAGTATTTAAATACAAGTTCAGTTTAGAAATCAAACCGGGAGGCAAACAAGTCAAACGGTAGAAGTTCAACCCAAAACTTTACTATTTCCTTAAATGGAGACAACGGTATAAACATACCAATCTTTCTCAGCTGAACAGAAGAATCAAATTCATGGCCGGCTGCCATAAGAAGTACCACGTTGTTAATGCCCGAGTGCAGTGAGGGCTCCATTTTAAACGCCCTACCATACCTTGGGAAACACACATAGATACAAAGAATCAAAACTGAGATGTAACAGCTTTCCAAAGAACAGGAGTATCCCAAGATTAGACAAATACCATTATTTATTTTTATCAACAACAGAATGGCCATTTGAGGTAAGGCTCTCTCGTTGTGGTCTATCTAGTGCTTTAGCCATGAAATATGCAAAGTATTAATTACATAGAATGGAAGTCAAAACCAAAACAAAAGGCATGCATGTGAATCCACAGTATTGTGTTCATGGGTAGGCTCACAAACATTGTATCTCTTTTTCCATTCATTTCATTGGAGTGAAAATTAAAGACTGCTGTCTTGTAAAGACAGAAATCGGCATGTGAATCACAGTGGCTGCAAAGTTAGCACCTCTGGCTTTCTATATATGAACCCGCGTGGCTTGCATAGAAAACTCCTTTGTAGCCAATCACAGAGATTTATGTAAATGATTTAGCTGAAGGGCTTAAAACATTTGCTAAAACAAGGGCGTTTACAGACTTCAGCAGAATTTACATTCATTGAAGTTAAGATGGCTTGTTTAAAAAGGTTTATGACAAAAACAATGAGTGCAAAACAGTAAATATGAGTGGACAAGAAAGTCTGTGCTTATTCTCCCCATGTCAAATTCAAAATAGATGTACCACAATAATAACCACTTTGAATTGCCTTATTTTCTAACCATTAACCATGGTAATGACTTAAAAGATGGATTTAAGCATATTTGTTGTTTATCATGACATATACACATGGTATTGTATGCAGCTGGAGTAAGAATGTGGAGTAGGATGTGAGAGGGTTTGTGGATGGGAACTGGGTGAAGTCTCTCACCAGTAGCAGGCCTGATCACGGCAGTATTCATCCTTAAAGCCGGAACTCAGGAACATGTCCTTATAAATTCGTCCACAGAGACAGTACACGTCGGAGGCCACTGGCTCACCTGACTCTAGTACAGGCAGAATAACTGACAGGGCTTTCTCGCGATCACCTGGGCGATTCCTCCTAAACGGATTAACCAAACGTACATGTCCAATGTAAAAATAGCCCAGAGTAGTCATGATTGTGACGTCCATGTGTAACGAGTAAATACGAACGCTTACCTATTCAAAGCAAATATGTACTGAAACTTGATATTTGGCTGTGCAGCCACTGCACACATGGGCAGGTCAGTCAGGGTTTCCACCAGAATAATTATGGAATTGTAATCCTGTGAAAGTGTCCAATATTAAACGACAATCAATCAGTTACTTATTTTACAGGGAGCTATTACAGTGACTGATATGTTTGCCAATTAAAGACCACAATACGCTTGAACTGTTTTGCTACATCACTTTATGCATCATTTGCACTGGATCCTGGCTTCCAGGCTTCCATTAATAGCATTAATCCAGAGTAGGAAGCATACTGGTCCAGAGTGTAAATGTAAATAAATGTATTATTTAAAACTGTTTGGTGACATTTTATGTTGAGGATGAATGGATTGTTCACTGATACAAATCATATTAAATTAAGCCATTAAGTTAATAAATAGCAGCAACACAAACTTGAAGAAGTCTGATTTGTTTGTTATAAGGATGACAACAATAGGGATTGAGTGATACTCAAGAACACTGATATCGGTTTTGTGTGTAAAACAGGAACAAGGGCATTACATAAAGCAGAAACAAATCCAGGCATGACTGGATATAACACATAACCAGAATGCAAACCAGTCAGTATGGTATGGTATGGTATGGTAAGATAGATAGCTGGATGGATGGATGGATGGATGGATGGATGGATGGATGGATACTTTATTCATCCCAATGGGACATTTAAAGCTGGGAAATTCAATAGAAAATTCATACACACGCACGCATACGTGCACACGCACACACATACACATACATACACACACACACACACACCATGTCTGACCTGGATATCACGGTAAGACAGCAAGAGGCTCATCACTATATCAGGGCTGAGAAGCTCCACGGTGTCCAGGCGTTTCTGGATTCGATTTAGTTCCTGGCTCAAGGATTCCCCAGTGAAACGATCACGTGCCATTCGGATCTCCCGCCGGATCGATTCATGGACATACTCACTAGAAAACAGTTTAAATGAGTAACTTGTGGAATTATAGCAGCATGAAGTAGCCTGACAGAGAGCTACACTGTAGGGTCAACAGTTTGTGGACACCTGATCATAACACACACACACACACACACACACACACATACATACACACATACATACACACATTGCATTGTTCTGTAAATATTGTATAGATTTCATGCTGAAGTATTACAATTTCCCTACACTAGAACTAAGGGTTCTTACACGTTTCAGCACAACATGCCCCTTTGTGCACAAAATAAGCTACACCTCATGTCTCCTCGAGGTTATACCCCAACAACTCTATCAGAAATATCAGTGTGACTGAATCCCCGAACACAAATTCCCACATCATTTTAAAATTTATCTTAAAGTTTTTTCAGAAAAAAGTGGAGGCTGTTAAAGCCCCAGACGGTGAAACAAGTCCATATTAATGGCCATGGCTTTGGAATGATGTTCAATGAACAAATGTGGGTTTGACAGACATCACAGTCAAAAAGTGTCCACATGCTTTAGACCGCAAGGACCACATGAGTAGCTCGCGGGCCTTTTCTAAAAAATAGCTGTTTCCTACTTTGTTAAATCAATGAAAATAATTATATGAGAAATAATTAACATGATCAGTGTCTTCACATAAAGAATATCATTCATTATTAATAACAACATATAATAAAAGGTAAATTGAGAAAATGTGTTATTTCAGATCAAACTGAAAACTGTGTGTATCAAACTGGTAGCTTTTCACATTAATCGGTACCCAAGAAGTAGCTCTCAGATTCAGAAAGGTTGGTGACCCCTGCTTTAGACCATATAAAAGTATATTTTCATCAAAAAGATCCATAGTACTATCATGATTTAGTGGGATAAGTTACTAAAATATTATAGGAAACGTCTATGATGACATGGATACATTTTTTAATCAAAGATTGTAGTATATCTGGTTCGCTTTAAATAACTGCTGAGGGCTATGATAACAGTAATAAGATGATTTTTTTTAAAGATTTCACAAAAGCAAAGTTCTATTTTTTGTTTTGACTGTGTTGTGTTATGTAATGATTCCTTTAAATGTAAGAATTCAAGTTTTCTGGGGGGAAAAGCTTGAACATCTTTCAATGTGATTTTGAAATATTGAAATGTTTTAAATAACAAGTCATCAAATAACAAAATAAAAAAAATTAAAAAATTAAGATGGTACTTGACAATAATGTATACGTCACAATGTTGTCACCCAACATAAGACAAGCAGCCGACATATATAAAATGAATCAAAAATTAAAATCCTATAAAAGTATAATAGAAATACACTACAAATATGAATGTTATTAGGAATGGTCAATACCGAAAATGTACGTTGATGAATGTCACATCTCAACATAATCATTTTAGCTGGTTCAGCCCGACCACTAACCTTGCGTGGACGTGCACATTCTCGAACAACTTGACCAGTTGCTCCACTAACGGTGTCAGAAGAGGCTCGATGTCAAAGCTAGGCTGCAGGATCTCTGTGATTCCCCGCATTAAAGTCGCATCACAGGCAAACACATTTCCTTGAGGCGACACCATGTAAGATATGAAGGTGTAGCTCCCACACTGCTCCTGTTTAAGACATATTAAATTCATCAAAAATAGTAAACAAATTTATTTGTAACCTTTTTAGAATTCTGGAGCTTGTTTCGAAAAGGTCAATTCATTGCAATGTCTGACCAATCAAATACTCTTATGACCAAAATACATATAACAAACCACATAATATATATATATATATATATATATATATATATATATATATATATATATATATATATATATATATATATATATACACATAATAAAAGATTTATGATCAAACTCTTGATGTCACTCAAATGAGGATGGGTTCCCCTTTTGAGTCTGGTTCCTCTCAGGGTTTCTTCCTCATAACATCTAATGGAGTTTTTCCTTGCCACAGTTGCCACAGGTTTGTTCATCAGGGATAAATACACACCATTCACCTTAACTGTTGATTTCTGTAAAGCTGCTTTGAGACAATGTCTGTATAGAAATAAACTTGACTTGACTATATGAATGTCAATATACTTGGGTAAACCTCACTGCGTATTTACACTCATGGGTTGGTTTATGAGAGAAAAAAAACTATGCACGGCGTGTCTGCTTGTGCAGCCTGTTCATCAGAGAAAGAAAACCCATCACAGGACTACCAACGACTAAATATTATTTAAGGGTCATTTTCAGCATTTGGCTGAACAACCGAAATAGATTCAGACCAAAAATATCCAGTCAGCAAAATGAAGGGCTGAAGTATGATTAACATTAAAGTGCAGATGGGAAAAATTAGATATTGTGTGCTGTATACTTGCAGAGTTGGTCAACATGGCTAGAGGGGCATAACGTTAAAAAAAAAAAAAAAAAAACACTGTTACTACTATGTCTGAGCTGTGCTGAGAATATCTTAATCTGGCCAGCAGTGCTTCTATCCTAAACCCTTACCACTGAAATTCATCTTCAGGAACCGCTTTATTCTGGTTAGAGTTATGCTTAACCTTTAGCATGTCCCAGGAATTCTGTTGTTGTTAAGCAAGAATACATAATAGAATGACAGAAGTCTATCACAGGGCAGGATACACATTCACACCAAGGGATGAGAAAACACAGGAGGTGGAGAGAAAAACCTGAAAGGAAACTCGCAGCCAGCACGTGGCGAGCAAACAAAACTTCAAACACAGGACCAAACCAGAGAGCTTGCACCAATGACATGCTGCACCACCATGCCACAACCTGATCAATAGAAACTATATAAACACATCCTGCACAGCAACACATTGTGCAAACGCCACTTGTTGACTGCAACCACAAGTGGCTCAACAGAGAAGGTGGATCTGATCAGAACATTAAAAAAGAAATAGCTGCTGCACACGATTCTGATCTGAACATCATGTAGTAAAGCCCACCTTTAGAAGCTGCAGATCACTTTCTTGCTTGTTGCAGTATAATATGATGTTATTGGTCATGCTGAAGCTCTCTCGAACACCGAGGTGATAGAAGAGAGAGGGCTGGCTGAGAGAATCACTCATCTCAACTATGGCAACATCTGCAGTAACAAGAAAACAGCAGAAAGCAAAGTTTAGTGTGGAAACTGTCAGTAGGCTTGGGGGGATATATGACAATGCTGTGGAATGCCAATTCCAAGACATGGTTCTCTGCGTGCCTTAACTTGCCTGCGTTGTAGAAAGTATCCAGAGTGTCGGCTGTGGCGTGGGCAATCGACTCAAACGGGACGGTCTGGAGCTCGGCGTGGGAATCCGCGCAGGCTTCCTTGACGCAGCGCAGTGACAGATGTTCCTCAGTGTGCGGCACCGAGGCGTCTTCCACCACCACGTAGACCACAGAGAGCGCGCGGCTGCGACTGCGTGGAGAAGTCACGCTCTTGTTCGCGCTGAGCTCCAGAGCCAAAGCGTCCTGCCATAAACTTCCAGCCGAAACTCGGACAGAGTTTCTTCTTTTCACCTCGTGCAGGCTCATGCGCCTGCGCTCGCTCGTGTACATCGTCTTGTCCTTTCCCTTTCCCACGCTCAAGAGTCAAACCGCATGATTTCTGAAAGCTTCGGGTTTCGCATACCTGGACCGCGGATACGACGCTGTCGCCCCATTCACGCAGGTGATACAGAGTGGGCGTGGTTTCTCCTCTCGTCTCGTCTCGTCTCGTCTCACCGTCGGACGTGTCAACATCCCCCGCCCACTTACGCTATCGCGTTGCGCCAGATGTGGGAGCGCCATCTGGAGTTGACGTATCACTGGAAATGCATTCTTCCTTTGACCAAAATACTCTAGAGCAGCGATCCCCAATTTTTTTTTTTCCAACACAGCAGACCAGTTCCACACAAGACCAATTTCCCACGGACCGGGAGGGCTGTTCTTATCCCGGGCATAGCTTAATATAATAAAGTGCATATCATATTACAATTACATATTATATGATTTAATTATTACATATATAATGAAAATGGAACTCATCAAGCTTCATTTATTGATGCAAATCAAAAGGAAAGAAAGTGCATGAAAATCGCCTAAGCAGAAGTGGTCATAACAAAATTATAAAACACCTTGCAGTCAATCAACATTAAAATTATGATTGGTTCTGTGCAACCCAGTGCCAAATCATCCACAATTCTGGTCCTTGGCCCGGTGATTGGGGACCCCTGTTCTAGGCCTCTGGGGTTTTACAGCTTTTGCCTGCAAGCTGTTAGAGCAGGTTGGAGGAGCTCATCTGTCATCTAACAGCCTCAGTTCATATGAATGTGATGGTGCAAAGTTCAGATTCAACTCACAGACCATGATACAATCCTGCCCACAGTATTATGAAGCCGTGATCTGTTCTTGTGCAATGAATGTCAGAACAATCACAGATCTTTGTACACTTTTTGGTACATGGCAGCGGTTGACGAATTGAAATGAATTGCCAACAACAGTGGTAGACACTAAGGAATTATTTACTATTTTAGTATTTTATTTGAACTCAACCTTCTAGTAACTTTAACCACTGAAACACCGTTTCTAAGATGCTCTAAGAGGAATACTTTTAGAAAGCTTAAAACTCTTAACTATTAAATGAAAAATAAAGCAAGCTGCTTCACGCTAGGCTGAGCCTCAAGCAAATAAATATCAGAAGGCTTGTGCTATAAACTTCATTGAGGTAGGAATTGGGCATTCCTTTAATTCTACTAAGCCTTCTACCCAAACTAGGTCCTGTAGGCCAAAGGTGGCCTTTGGTGACTTTGATTTCCTGCAATCTCCTATAAAGAAAAAACTTTAGATAAATTAGGACCAACTTAAAATATAGAATTGTATATTTTAAAGTTAAAAGCTTATATACAGTCAACACTATATTTAAATCAGCACACAGTTTCGTTTTTCTAAAGTTGTTTGTCATTTGTACTTTGTAAATGATTTTACTTAATAGCCTATTAGGTAAATGGTTATTATTATTATTATTATTATTATTATTATTATTATTATTATTAATAAAATAATTTGCCCATCAACTTGCATGTCCTTAAATGCACTAATTAGTCATTAAAGTAATCTTTGGAAACTCTTCCTATTGGTCGCTATTATCCTTTAACCGCTGCCAATAGGGGTTGCCACAGTAGATCATTGTTTCACATATTTGATTTGGCACAGGTTGTATGCTGGATATCCTTCCCAACACAACCTTCCGATTTTGTTCAGGCTTGAGACTAGCATAGAGAGTGACCCCCAATAGCTGGGTTGGTTTCCTGCCCAGGAATGATACCCAGGTTGCAGGAAAGAGAGCACAGTATCTAAACTACCAGGGAACAAAACACTTCCTCTGTATGTGCTCTACCAAAAATCAAATAAAAATATTACTTGCACAAACCTGTAATTTCTCCAGGCCATGTACTTTATATAAAATGATATATATATATACAGGGAGTGCAGAATTATTAGGCAAATGAGTATTTTGACCACATCATCCTCGTTATGCATGTTGTCTTACTCCAAGCTGTATAGGCTGGAAAGCCTACTACCAATTAAGCATATTAGGTGATGTGCATCTCTGTAATGAGAAGGGGTGTGGTCTAATGACATCAACACCCTATATCAGGTGTGCATAATTATTAGGCAACTTCCTTTCCTTTGGCAAAATGGGTCAAAAGAAGGACTTGACAGGCTCAGAAAATTCAAAAATAGTGAGATATATTGCAGAGGGATGCAGCAGTCTTAAAATAGCCAAGCTTCTGAAGCGTGATCATCGAACAATCAAGCGTTTCATTCAAAATAGTCAACAGGGTCGCAAGAAGCGTGTGGAAAAACCAAGGCGCAAAATAACTGCCCGTGAACTGAGAAAAGTCAAGCGTGCAGCTGCCAAGATGCCACTTGCCACCAGTTTGGCCATATTTCAGAGCTGCAACATCACTGGGTGCCCAAAAGCACAAGGTGTGCAATACTCAGAGACATGGCCAAGGTAAGAAAGGCAGAAAGTCGACCACCACTGAACAAGACACACAAGCTGAAACGTCAAGACTGGGCCAAGAAATATCTCAAGACTGATTTTTCTAAGGTTTTATGGACTGATGAAATGAGTGAGTCTTGATGGGCCAGATGGATGGGCCCGTGGCTGGATTGGTAAAGGGCAGAGAGCTCCAGTCCGACTCAGGCGCCAGCAAGGTGGAGGTGGAGTACTGGTTTGGGCTGGTATCATCAAAGATGAGCTTGTGGGGCCTTTTCGGGTTGAGGATGGAGTCAAGCTGAACTCCCAGTCCTACTGCCAGTTTCTGGAAGACACCTTCTTCAAGCAGTGGTACAGGAAGAAGTCTGCATCCTTCAAGAAAAACATGATTTTCATGCAGGACAATGCTCCATCACACACGTCCAAGTACTCCACAGCGTGGCTGGCAAGAAAGGGTATAAAAGAAGAAAATCTAATGATATGGCCTCCTTGTTCACCTGATCTGAACCCCATTGAGAACCTGTGGTCCATCATCAAATGTGCGATTTACAAGGAGGAAAACAGTACACCTCTCTGAACAGTGTCTGGGAGGCTGTGGTTGCTGCTGCACGCAATGTTGATGGTGAACAGATCAAAACACTGACAGAATCCATGGATGGCAGGCTTTTGAGTGTCCTTGCAAAGAAAGGTGGCTATATTGGTCACTGATTTGTTTTTGTTTGGTTTTGAATGTCAGAAATGTATATTTGTGAATGTTGAGATGTTATATTGGTTTCACTGGTAAAAATAAATAATTGAAATGGGTATAAATTTGTTTTTTGTTAAGTTGCCTAATAATTATGCACAGTAATAGTCACCTGCACACACAGATATCCCCCTAAAATAGCTAAAACTAAAAACTACTTCCAAAAATATTCAGCTTTGATATTAATGAGTTTTTTGTGTTCATTGAGAACATGGTTGTTGTTCAAATTAAATCCTCAAATAAAATTAATCCTCAAAAATACAACTTGCCTAATAATTCTGCACTCCCTGTATATATATATATATATATATATATATATATATATATATATATATATATGATAAATCCAATTATTCATTGTGAATAATAAAAACAGAATATAATGGGTTGAAATGCGATCGTAGTGACTTGATGCAAATAAGATAAGAATAAGATAAGCAGATACACAGAGATTCTGGATTAGAATCTACTAGTGATCCTAACTAACACAAACTATATGTTCAGAAAACATGTGGGATATGCATGGATGTGCTCTTGTTTTGGAGCATGCATGAAAGAGGATGGTGTGTGGGTTATGTATGCAAGCTACTCAAGAGGAATGATGGAAAAAATGTGAAAGATATAAAGGTCCCTCTCATCAGGGAGCGCCCTCCAAACGGCAAAAACAAGCAATCATGTCCGGAACCAAAATCCTGCAAACATTTGGAAATCATAAAGCTAAAATGGTAAATGGAGTGTTCTCACACAAGACACATAGCTCCCATCTGTCAGCGGAGAGTCAAAGTACACAGCTATACACAGGAATTGCTTTTATCTAATCAGTTAATTGAGTTCAACTCAGTATAAAACGAAATGCAATAAACGGTTAGCTATAAATTTTTTGGAGAAAATTTTACTAAACATTTTCTGTGAGATTTTTTTTGATGGAGCAAAGTTCGGATTAAAACCATATGCCAAAATTAATTCAAATTTATATGTTCTTATTTATGTGAATAAAAAGTTGTGAAACATGCAGAAATCTGTGAAATTTGTTTCACATTGGACATATCTAAAAAAGTTAGATTTTCACACTCATATTTCCATTCCAGATCAACTGAATGAGGGGTGGTAGCGCTATGGTTAAGGCCTTGGACGCTGGATTAGAAGCTTGTGAGTTTGAATCCCAGCATCACTAAGCTGCTACTGCTGTGTCCTTAAACAAGACCCTTAACTGCTCAGTTGTAGATCGCTCTGGATAAAGGCATCTGCCAAATGGCATGAGTGTTACTAAAAGACATTTACATTTACATTTGCGGCATTTGGCAGACGCCCTTATCCAGAGCGACGTACAAAAGTGCTTTGAATCTCTAGCAATGAATAAATCTACACTGGTACACAAGATTACAAACTTAATAAAAATATAACTCTTGAATTCTACAAAGCAAACCTGGAAAGTGCTAATTTAACTGTTTCAGGAAGAGGTGGGTCTTCAACCGTCTTTTGAAGATAGTCAGGGACTCTGTTATACGGACATCTAGGGTAAGTTCATTCCACCACCTCGGTGCAAAAACAGAGAAGAGCCGTGAAGTATACTTACTTCTCATTCTGACAGAAGGTGGTACCAGTGGAGCAGTGCTGGAGGATCTCAGACAGCGTGGTGCAGTGCGAGATGTGATGAGGTTACTGAGGTAAGATGGTGCTGGTCCATTTTTGGCCTTGTAGGCAAGCATCAGTGTTATGAATCTGATACGTGCATCTACTGGAAGCCAGTGAAGGGAGCGCAGCAGTGAAGTGGTGTGGGAGAACTTGGGCAGATTGAACACAAGTCATGCAGCTGCGTTTTGGATCATTTGTAGTGGACGATTAGCGTTCGGCGGAAGACGTACGGAGTTGCAGTAGTCGAGTCTTGGAATGACAAGAGACTGAACAAGCACCTGTTCAGCCTGTGTGAACAGAAATGGTTGAATCCTTCGGATGTTGTATAGAAGAAATCGACAAGAACGAGCCACATTAGTGACATGTAAGAAGAAGGACATTTCATTATCCATAGTTACCCCAAGGTTACAATCAGTGGCTGAAGGGGAGAGTCATGAAGAGTTATTTCCAGATCTTGACCTGGAGATGAATCGCCTGGGATGACCAGCAGTTCTGTTTTGCTGTGGTTGAGTTTTAGTTGATGAGCATTCATCCATGAAGATATGTCTGTCAAGCATGCTGAGATCCAAGCAGAAGCTGTGGTATCTGATTGAGGAAAAGAAAAAATAAGTTGAGTGTCATCTGCATAGCAGTGGTAAGTAAACTTATGTGAGGATATGACTTCACCAATGGAGCAGGTATAGATAGAGAAAAAGAGGGGACCAAGTTCCGAGCCTTGTGGGACACCAGTAGTGAGTCTGCACTGGGCAGATGTGAATCCCCGCCATGTTACCTGGTATGAGTGACCTTCCAGGTAGGAAGCAAACCATTCCCATTCTGTTCCGTGGATACCGAGGCTCTTGACGGTAGACAAGAGAGTCTTGTGGTTGACTGTGTCAAATGCTGCTAAAAGATCCAGGACATCCAACCTACTTTACATTAAATGACATCTACTTAATGAACTACAGCATTCCAAAACATAACGAATTATAAGATTACAATAGGTAATAATAATTATCACTTTTGGTGTATTTAATTATGTGCAGTGCAAAAATCAATTTAAAAAAGGTTGCAGTTTTGGATTGAAAATTAATCAAATCAGTGTAAAAGTATAAGTTCCCCCCATAAACACATACATATAGAATAATTCATTATGTTGCAGTGCCTCCTTTTACAGCCTCGTTTTGGAAATGGCAGAACAAGTCCAGTGGCATGAGTGACCAAATGTTTGGCTATAACAGCCCGACAATAAATATTGACCCTGTGGAGATCCTGCAAACAGTTTTGGTGAAAACAGGAGAGTCAGTGTGTGTTTTATTCAGCAGTGAGTTGGGCAGGTGACGTTCTTGTTTTTTGGCTATAATCAAGGTTAGTAACAGGACATCCCTTCCATCTGCAGTTACTCCTGTTGAGTGTAGTTTGCCTTTGGTGGTAGCATGCCAACATCACCCTGGATACCAGTGCTCATGATACACCACCAAGACTTGCTGCCTGGTCACAAATGCGCTGGAGAAATGTTCAGCATAAATTTGTCTTTTTTGATCTCTGATATGTCTCCCATCGTATTAAATGATGAATTATACAGATGTGCTATGACTGTATTTAGTGTTTACATGTACCAGTGGTGGAACGTCAGGGTCAGCAAAGCCTTCTCTGATGGCTTAAACACTATCAGAAACACTGACCTACATTTACAACCTAAATTCTAATATTTGTTCCATGAAATTGTATTAATTTATTTCCAAGTTTATTTTTTTTCATTTCGTAGCGTTTCTCTTGGCTGCACTGCTTCCAGTACATGTATGTGGTACGTTAGATTTTTTTGTCCAATCAGATTTTAGCCTCTATGTGCTGCCATGTCAATCTAATCTGCCCAGGGCCTTCAAAGTGAGTACTGCTGGCCCTTTCACCATTGAGAATATTACCAATGGGTGTGTTTTTTAACCAATCAGATTTCATATTCGCCTCACAGGACCAACTAGCTATCCCAGAATAGCTTCAGCATTTTTCCATCCTCTGATTGGTTGGTCAGTGGAAAACATGTCTGTAGCACTCTGCACACATTAATACATCTGAGTTAAACTTTTTTATGCATACAGAGGAAGAGAAATTTATTTGCTTTCAGACATACTTAAAAATACATTTTGAAGAAAAGCTAGACATTGTGAGGAGGTCGGCCAACCCCAAAGCTATCTAGCTTGTTCACCACTTCCAGACCAGTGAATACGAGCGGTACCACTGACTTACAGCCACTGAGGAGCGGTGCAAATATTGAGTATGCATCTCTGGTGAGTATGTTATATTTAATTTTTTTTTAATTATGTTTTTGTCATGTTATTAGAAACATATTGATTCTGAACTGCTCCAGATGATGTATGTGGCACAGTTGCGGTTGTATTGTAAAGGTTAGGAGTCTTAATTGGGCTTCTAGCTTTAGTAAAATGGTATTCACCCTCCATATGTGAATTTCCAATCTCTCACTGTAATGCCACACATTGTGTTTTTGTATAGTATTGATAGTTTCTATAATTGCGACGTGATAGTGGTGGTATTAAGAGGTGGATTAAGTCGGGTAAATCCACACTGAAGGCCCAGGTACCAAATGCACGGCCCACCACAGGTTTTGCACTACTCTTGGTCCCGTGTTAAAGTTTTTTCCCCCATTGTGTACTGTACTATACTGCATCAGTCTTTTAGTCTCAGCCCCTGTATATTACATATATTGTAATATACAAATTTTATTTTATTTATTTTTTATGTCATGTCAACGGCTTTGTAAAATTATCTATCTATCTATGGTTCTATCTGTCGCTCCATCTCGCGCTCGCTCTCCCTCTCTCTCTCTGCACGCGACCCCTGTCTCCCCTCCCTTCACTACAAACACACTGCACGCGCACTAGCAAACATGGCGGACTAACGTCCCATTTCAGGTGTTAGCCAAGTTCACACGAGGTAACTCGGCACTTTCACCTGCCTGCCTTCATATTATTACATTATTACAAACACGTCGCTTTACTACGTTGTCGATTAAAACCGAGGAAATGCCCATACATCACTAGCTGCATGAGTAAACCAATGTACTGCCGTTAGTGGCTAGGCTAGGGCATCTGTATTGTTGTTAGCCTAGCTAGCAGACACGTCTGTTATTAGCTAGGCTAGCTCATAGACATTGATGTTAGCTGAGCGCCTGGCTAGCTTAGCTACGTTACCCGATATGCATTGGTGATGTTGTGGTTGTTGCTAGCCTACTGTAGCTATGCCATGCTAATCCAGAGACTGTCAAGCTATGACGTACCACCGAAAATGACTGATGTGTACCGATCACTGAGCTGCATATGCTTCTGCGTCGCCGGAGGAGATTTTATGATCGGTGTCCCAGTGTGGACAAAATAGTAATACACATGCACATATATATGATTTCATTATATAGATTGTAGCTCACTAAACGAATTTTACATGAAACTTGTGAGACACGTGACGCCAATAAGGTTTATCTCGCTGCGTGTAATTCCTCTGCGTGTTACTGTATTTCCAGTTGCCGATTTCAAATCTGAACTCATAATAATAATAATAATAAATAACATGAATGAGTGCCAACAACACGTTTCTTTGCTAACGGCTCATTGGAGCTTGCCCTTTATTGGAGCCAGTTAGGTCGAATCCCAAATTGATTCCTCCTCCCGATGAAAGTGCACTACATGACGGATAAAATAATGGCCCCTGAAGCCGGTGTAGTGCACTATTGTGTCCCGTAAGGCGGCGTTTATGATTCAGCCTTTCGTCCCGAAAAAAATAACGATGCTGTCTGTCATTTTCGAGGCAGAGACACACAGAAAAGGTGGGGACAGAGGGAGGAACTCCAGGCGCCTGCGTTTAGACGCCATCCTCGAAAAAGGCGCCCTTCTTTTGAAAAGAAGAGAAAACGGAAGTAAGGGAACCACACATGCAGGAGTGAGGTATCGGTATCCGTGTTCTTGATTCTTATTCACCACATATTTCTGAATGGTGCCATGTATGATTATAAGATCGTGTGACGTGCAGATCCTTCAGCATCATTCACTTGCACCAGCTACTGGAATAAGATCAGCAATATAACAGTGCTGTATGTTCATTGCTATTGAATCACTGTATTTTTAGTTTACCTGGCTTTCATCAGAAAAAAATAGCACAAGCTGATTTTTAGCTTACTGACATGTAATGTTTTATATAAGGGAATGCTTTGTGAATAGTGTTGGAGATCGACAAAAAGCACAAGCCTCAACATGCTGTTCATCAGATGTCTTGATTCTGAATCTGATCAATTTGTGGTTATTTGTGATTATGTCTGAATTTGTCCTTTTTGTGTGTTTGTTCAAACAGTGCAATCCGAATTGAACAGAATCATGAAAAAACCTGGGCTAACGAAAGGTAAGGTGTTTTTGCGGAGACTCACTGACCACACTGTTAAAGAAATTAGTAAACGAAACCACTCTGACCTTGAGCTGAATAAAACAGTAACTGAAGATGAATGAATAAATGTATGAATACATCATTCAGCACCATCTGGGCACAGTATAAGCTGTCATGTAAAGAAACATGCCACTTCTTTGTCCTGTTCGTGTCATATCCAACCATCTCCTGCTGTTTGGGAAAGAAAAAAAAAAAAAAAGCCAATTGTTATGTAAGTCAACACAGTAGATCCCGACAACATATAATATATAAGTGAAATGAATAGAGTCGATGTGATTCATTGTGTACAATTCAAGAAATCTTATAATTCACATATTTTACACTGTGTGTTAATATGTCTGATAATGACTTTTGTCTTTTTTTAAATTTTTTTTATATCAGTTATCGACTGGAAAGATGGCAGACAGATCAAGCATTCGCGCAGTGGCCGGCCCTCACGAGTTCCTTCGCAGTATCAAGGTGCCTTAAAAACTACAGATTTACATTTGAATCAAACTCTATTTCTCCATCAGCGTTATTTCTTTTCGAAGTATTTTTTCACACACTTTTTCACATTTATATAGCTTTGTTCTACCAATCAAAAAAACAAAAGACCAGCCAGTTTCAGAATTTCTGCACAAAAATAATTGACCCATTTGATTTTCAGTTATAAACTTTACTAGCTATGTCTCAGAAATGTAGATTACTTTCTTCACTTCCAGAGCCTCAGCTGAAAGGTATGAGACAGGACAGGAAAACACATAGTTAAGCATCTACGGTTCAAATGTTTTCTTTATAACCTCTTTAGGTCACTTCAGTTGGGATAAGTATTTGAAAGAGACAAGTGCTATAGCTGCTCCGGCCCACTGTTTCAAACAGGTGAGTGATCTTGCCTTATTGCCAAACAGCTGTAAGAGCAGCTGTATATCAGTGTAACAAGTCTGTAAGTGTTTACTGATGGGCATCACAGATCATGTGGATGTAATTTCTAACGTCTAAAAGGGTAAGGAGAAACGTTGTTGCTTAGTCACAACAAGGTGGTGCATTAAATTTGTGTTTCCTCTCCACAGAGCACTACTCCTCCAGTCAATGAGTTCAAGGCAGGAATGAAGCTGGAAGCTCAGGACCCCAGGAACACCACTTCTACCTGCATCGCCACAGTGGTGGGGCTGACTGGCTCACGTCTCCGGCTGCGTCTCGATGGAAGTGACAACAAAAATGACTTCTGGCGCTTAGTGGACTCGTCTGAGATCCAGCCTATTGGTAGCTGCGAGAAGAATGGAGGCATGCTGCAGCCACCCCTGGGTAAGCCATACCCCATATTCTCACACAATTATTTATAGGAATTGATTCAACATTACCTGCTTCTTAGGGCTGATCTACTTAAAGCTTGACTATTCAGTTGGCATTTGATTGTGTTTTACTTGAGTATGGCAAGTACTGTGAAACTGTACATGATGCTGTAATTGGCAGGGTTGATAAAAACGCCACATTTATCCTTTCACAAGGTTTAAAGTGTCCAGTCTGTTAGTCCATGATCATAACACAAGCATAAATTGTGTGTGGCATTTTTGTATTTTTGGGACTGTTTAATCAGATATATTCATCCAATGACTATAAAAACAGAGGACGTATATTGCAGTGACAGTGATACACTATATGGTCAACAGTATGTGTTATGGTCAGGATGCCACAAACTGTTGGCCATGTGTATGTCTCCATCAGTCTACATTCATATTGCTTATTCATTTAAATATTTTTTTTTATCCTGGATTATTACATCATCCCCTGCATTTCAATCTTGTCTGCAGAAATTGCATCAGGGCAAAAGCAGGGAAAAAAAAATCATCTAACACCACCCAAAAGTTGATGTTATGCCCCTAGGACATGTCTGTGTAAACACAGAATTCAGCCTTTTGTCATGTGAAATACATGCTGTCCTCTAGATGTCACTACTGTCTCTTAATACAGATCAGGAATGAGCCTTTATATTGTTTATGCATGAGGTGTCAGCTATATGACAATTTAAAGAACAAAAAAAACCCTCATCTGTTTATTCATTTAATTATCAACCTCCTTGGGACTATTTATTTCAACCCGATGTCTTTTGTGTGTAAATGTTTTCTCCAGGGTTCCGTCTGAACGCTTCGTCCTGGCCCATGTTCTTACTGAAAACACTCAACGGTGCCGAGATGGCACCAGCACGCATCTTTCACAAGGTATCTGTCTGATTCCATGGAACACACACACACACACACACACACACACACACACACACACACACACTCACTTCTGTTGGTAGCAAAGCTTTATTAGCTTTTTATAATGCACTATTTTAGCCTTCATAACACAAAATATAACAGCATTTACTCTTAATATAGGAAATGTAGAAAACACAATACATCATAGGGTTTAACAGGAAAATATTAACATTTTTGGTTTCAAATAAAGTAAAAAGCAACAGCATTTAATGACTACCTTTTTCATAATGCTTTTTATTTTAACATTGGTACTTAACCTGATTAAATGAATCTTCCCTCTGGATGCAAAGCAGCTGATCGGTGTCTTCAGTGTGTTTTAAATTATTACCCTAAATTGACATTCTTGGATAGACCAGGAGTTCTCAGTGGTCACCATTAATTTTAGACATGTAATCCAACTAGTAAATCTTTTTGCTCATTATTTAAAGTTATATCTTTTAATGATGTAATGTTAGCACTATAAAGGTTTTTTTTTTCCTGCACATTTCTCCGATAGAATATAACTAGTTGGTGTGGTGGTATTGTTTATAGACGTTATAGTAGTTGTATAGTAGGTATAGTATTTGCGTTTTTTGAGTTATCACTTTTCTGATTACATTTAAGTGCCCATGAAACTGATTTGAGAATTTAAAAACTCAATAATTAATAAAAGTGGTTTATTTCCTTTACAGTAACAACAAAGTAATTGCCTGGCTTTGCTTCAGAGACCCCTGAAGGGCTAGATAATAAAACCTACATGCTTGGGACTTTTATCAACATGTACGCAATACCCTTTTAAAAATGTATTAATAATAAGCCTTGGTAAATTTATTATAAGTATCTCTCATGCTCTCACACTGGCAGTTTTATTCGCACATAAGAGCACACGAAGATGAAAATTGTTTGATTTTCATTTTAGACCAGTTGTACAAATACAGATTTATCTAATCTACATTTTATTTCCCCCCAAAATGACTGTCTGTATTTGTCTGTTTGCTGTACTCTCTCAGCAGGAGCCTCCTCCTCCAGAGCAGAATCATTTCCAGGTGGGGATGAAGCTAGAGGCAGTGGACAGGAAGAATCCTCATTTTATCTGTCCTGCCACAGTGGGGGCGCTGCGAGGAGTGGAGGTGCTGGTCACCTTCGATGGCTGGAGAGGAGCGTTCGACTATTATTGCCGTTACGACTCCAGAGACATCTTTCCTGTGGGCTGGTGCGCTCTCACTGGAGACAACCTTCAACCGCCTGGAACTAAAGGTCTTCTCTTTTTTTTTTTTTTTTCTATTTCTGTGAGAATCATGTGTGTGGGTTGAGCCTGCTGAACCGATACTATTTATCTATTGGCTGTATGTGGAATTGTAGCAGAAGAAATGTGACATGCACAGTAGGAAGAACAGAAAATTACATAGAAATATGGAAATAAGGACAGTTGTTTATGTCATTATGTGATAACATAATTAGGGTCGCAACTTGCGATTATTTTGACAATCGATTCATCTTTATTTTGTATTTATTTATTTTATTTGCTCAATTAATCGGATAAAAAAAAATCTAATTGCTTATTATAACTATACAAAACCATAATTCAGTATTTATGTATAATAGCGTACTTAAACATATTCACTCAAACAGTATTTGAGTATGCAAGGTGAAGCAATTTGCATAAATCAACCTTTGTTTTTAATAATTGCAGAAGGCAAGTTCCCAACCATGCTTAAAAAATCTATATCAAATATAATACAGCATTGTTTTGATTATTTATGTTTTGAAAAATACACAGACATTTTGTTCAGTTGTGAAGATATAAGCATCTAGAATATATGATCAAATACATTTTGTATAATAATTAAATGATATATGCATAAATTAAATATACAAACATTGAAAACAAGCATTTGAACTCAGTAAAGCCGCAGTAAAAGAAAGGAAAAATGCATTGGTGTACAAATACATAAGCATTCGCTGAAAACCACAACAGTGACTAGTGCTGCTGTTATTGACTGTTTTTAGATTTAGTGTTTGTTCGCAGCATTTGAATTGAATCCATCACTATGTCGCGAGCGACCTGTTGCGCAACCTGAGTCATGACACTTTTCCTTCTGCCGGTTGACACTGTTACTCTCCGCCATTGGGCAGCGGCTGTATAACCTAACCTCACACTTACCCATAACTAAAGCCCAACTAATCAATAATGCCATCCATTGACAATGATTTTCATTATCTATATATATTAATTATATATATTATATAATTTGGACCACTTGAACCACTTCTGGAATAATTGCTTATTGGTCAGAATTCTGAGCCTAAAACTGAACCTGAAACTAACTGACACCTGAAGAAGCACCTTCCTTTACTGGATCTGATCTTATAAGCTTCAAATCTTCATATTGGAAAGGTTACATCAGGTGAAACATGTTAGTTGTTTGCTACTGAACAATATGACTGAACCAACAATAGAGAAGGGTTTGTACGGCCATTAACGCTTTATGAGCTCTTGGCACCTGCCCAGCTGGCACCAAGGACCACCGCTTTGACGTTCAATGCCCAGCAGTGGGCCTCAGGTTGGCGCCTGTTCCTAGAGCGTAGTGAAAGGAAAAGGGGAAGAACGAGAGGTTTACTGTTTCATGTGGGTGTAGTCCTCCTTGTCTAAGATGGGAGGAAGAGCAGGAGTGGTCCAACTCTATGGGAGGGACTGTGGTTAAGAGGGTGAAAGCCAGGACACAGGGGGCACTGAGTTCTACTCAGGAGATCGAAAGGGACTCGCAGTGAAAAAAAGGATCTCAGATAAATCTGAGACATTCAGTCATTTTGTGGTAAGTTCTGTTTCGTTGTGTGAGAGAGAGAAAGTGATGGTATGTAAAAATGTTCCAATAACAATTAGTGCTGTAACAATTAGTGCTGTAACAATCAGTGCTGTTTTATTTAAGCACCTCGGCACGTTGTGTATTTGTGTGTAATAGATAGACGTCCAATGCGTATTCATACCTCACAGGCCAAGGCAAGTATAGGCCACTCCTACAATCATAAATCTAGTTCTGATGTTGTGTGTGTGTGTGTGTGTGTGTGTGTGTGTGTGTGTGTGTGTGTTCATTTGTAGTGTCTTTCCTGTTCCTTCTAAGTTTTTCCTCTCAAGTTGATATAATCATAGAAGTGTCACTGTGGGTGACATATGCAAATAGTCTTTTGAGTGTGTGTGTAAGCATGAAAGGGGCCCGTGTAAGGGGTAAGATAGGGGAAAAGGGCTGTGAACAGGTTGAAAAATGCAGTATTTTGCCAGCTCCAGTGTTTACTTTGTATCCCTGTGCTGGCACATGGTTGGCACTGGTATGCTGTGTATACATGTGTCTCAGCACTCCAGAATTCCATCACTTGGATGCAGGGAATTTGTGTTCTCTTCACTTTGTTTTCGCAAGGGTTTTGTAAAGACACTGAAACTGAAGGGCAGGAAGGAAGTGTGGGGCCTGTAACACCCTAATCACACACTTGCACTTACAAAGCAGACCATGGTGCAGACAGCGTGTGTCTCTTTCAGTCTGGCTCGTGAACTAGTCTGTGTGTGACCCTCTCGAGTGCTCCTCAGCTTGGTGTGAACTGCAAAACTGGCTGTCTGCACAGGTGTGTACAAATCTAGCTCCACTGAAGATAACGCATGTGTGGATTTGTGCTGCGTTTTTTTTTTAGCTGGCTATTTTGCTTTTCAGCATTTGGTGCGTTCCAATATTTGCAGTGCTTCTCTTGGTTTTTGAAGTTATAATATTTAACTTTTTTTCTACACTTGGCATCCCTATTCTGCTCTCTTTCTGTCTCTCTGTGTTTCTCTCTCTCTCTCTCTCTCTCTCTCTCTTTCACTCACACTCACACACACACACACACACACACACACACACACACACACACACACAGAGTCACACAGTGTTTCAGGGGCCACCAGCAACAGGACTTTGTAACGTAACTCGTGTTTTTGTTCAGTTGCGTAAAGCAAAATAGGTCACCATGGCTCTGAAAACAAAAGCCTTCTCATGTGTGTGTTGAACAATGCCTTTGGAGCAGCTGCAGCAACGAGTTATTATTGTAATATTATATATTTAGCAGGCATGTCATTTCGATTAGAGTTCAAACCTGTGAGTTTATTTTACACATTTTCTGTTCACTCTACTGATGCTGTGAGTGTGTGAAGCTAACCGACATGTCACACACCTTTCACGTGAAAACAAGACACTTGTCTTGACATTGGGCTGATCACTTCTTCCCAATCCATACACAGAGCTCTGTTGTCAGTGTCTTATTGAAAATGAAATATTTTCAATGATTAATGGTATTTGTTCTGCTCACTTGGAATCCAATGCTCACAACTCTCTTAGAAGAGTACAGTATCTGTAGCTGACTGTAAGGTTACATTATTAACTATTAGCCTTTATAGTTCACTGTATGTCCTCTACATAGCAGTGGTCCCCAACCTTTATTGCGCCACGGACCGGTTTAATGCCAGACAATATTTTCACGGACTGGCCTTTAAGGTGTGGTGGATAAATACAACAAAATAAAATCATATGACTGGCATAAAAACTGGTTGGTAGTTGGGGGGTTCAATTTAGCGGTAATGTATTATGTGTTAGCGGCCGGAGCAGCCCCTTTAAGAAGGTAGCGGATGGAGGTAAGACATGTGACCGAGGCCAGGGTCTTGACATGCATCAAGAGTGAGCCATCGACAGATGTGGTGGAGAAAATACGGTAATTTTCCAAAATAAAACCGTTCAGAATCAGATAATAAATAAAACAGAAATAATGTAAGTTATGTATTCTTTCTGTGCGGCCCGGTACCAATTGAGTTGGGGACCACTGCTCTATATGATTTAAGTGGTAGTCTGAATATGGATGTTTTTTCTTCACTTAAAAGAATTGTCCTTAAACTAGTAAACATCATACACCAGCCACGGTTCACAGCAGATAATAAGCAGTGAATTGCATCTAACAAGAATTAAATTAAGCTTATGAAATCTACTAATGAAAAAATGGAAACTAACTCCACTTGCTGAAATATTTAATAGCACATAGTCCTTCTGGTTGTAACAGAGTTGTTGTTCTTTTCTCCTCTGCTCTTCTCTCAGCGGGTTTGCCAAGGCCACTGGGTGCTTCAGGTGTGCTTCCTGATAGCAGTGTGGAGGGCACAGACATGCTCATGCCCCCAGCGCCCAGCAGGCCTCCTGCCCAGAAGCGGCGTAAACCGGGGCGCAAGAAAGGCAGGCCGTCTATCTCCTGGGCTCCGAAAGATAATACCTCTACAGACGCGCCCCAGACAGATCAGGTTGGGAACGGACCGGAGTCTGTGAAAATCCCGAAGAAGAGGGGTCCCAAGCCTGGGAGTAAGGTACACTAAAGACCCTTTTGCATTAAGCAACTGATTTCAGTGCAGCTCAAAGACTCATTATTAAATGTGTGGTCACTTCCCACGTTAAGTAAAAAAAACTTTTGTTTGGTATAGTTGGGCTGGGTTAAACATGCTGCATGGTTGGAAGGGGCAATGGCAGGTCCTGGCAGACCCCGAGGCCGAATAGCAACCAACTGGACTCAGAAACTGCATCAGCAGAATGAGCTCGAAACCATCAAGATCCCAAAGAAAAGAGGCCCCAAACCTGGCACCAAGGTTTCTGTCTCACCACTACATTTAATTCAACACTTTTATGCTTTATTTTAATGTTTTTTTTTTTTTTATTGCAATTGCAGTTAAAATATTGGCAAAACGTTCCTGTTAAAATCTCATAAATACCATATGACAATGTTTGCAATCTTAATCGTTGTAACTGCATGAAAACATTGCATGCTGCATCTTTAATGGACGTTTTTCCACTATTTGTTTAATGGCAGTACCTGTATCTGTGTGTTCGTTTCTGTTAACAGAGAAAACAGCGTGTGGCTTCTGACCCCGTCCCCACATCCCCCACCAGTAGCACTCCAGAGCCTGACACAAGCTCTGTGCCGATGGATAACGCCACCATCCCCAGCGCTGCCATGCAGGCTCCAACAGGTACTGATACCATGCTCAGATGTGCCCTGTACTACCTTTCATGTTGATATAAAAAAAAAAAAAAAAAAACCCAATCAATTCAAAATCAAAAAAATGTTGGTGTCTCTTAAAATGCAAACTTTTAAACCATTTTTGCACAGAATGAATCGGTTTAATTGGATCAGATTAATTAATTTATCGACTTCAGCGATCATGCATGCTTCATTAAGATCTGATGTTAATACAGATAGTTGCTCGTTACATTTACAAAAGCATGTCAAGAGAGCACAGAAATGCTTCCTTTGCTTCCCACGTGGCAAAATCTGCATCACAAGAGTTGCCACACATCTTAAATGTATCGCACCATCTATATAACATGGAATGTTCTGCATCATGGCTCCTCCTTTCATGCTGGCTTTGTATGCATGTGTTCCAGTATGTGTGTATCTGAATAAGCAGGGTAAGGTGGGTCCTCACTTGGATGCACGGCGAATACAGGCTCTTCCAGACCACTTTGGGCCTGGTCGGGCATCTTCGGTGCTACAGCAGTGTGTTCAGGCCTGTGTGGACTGCGCACATAATCAGAGGCTTGTTTTCTCCTGTCTCAAACCAGGTCATGGGGGAGAGCTCATCTCAGGTCAGCTGTTACTGATCACTTCTTCATGGCGTAGTTTGTTTATTGGGCTTGCTGTTTCTGTAGGTACTAAGAATTAGTAAATTGCTAACTGACATCTACCCTGTTGCCGTGCAGCCCATTTTGACCAGAAGCAGCACACTCTTACACTGCCGGCGGTGAACAGTGTGACATATGTGCTGCGTTTCCTGGAGAAGCTCTGCCACAATCTGCGTTGCGAACCGCTGTTCGGCAGCCAGCCAGTGCCACTGGGAGGAGGGCACTATGACGGCCACAGCTACACAGGTCTGCATTAGACTTCTGCAAGGGAACAAATTTCAGTCCCTGGCCCCCATTTCTGCATTTCCTTCCCTTCTTCTTTCACTCACTCATGCTCATATCTCAGCTCACACAACTTCTTTTCATTCATTTTCAATAAGAGAATATTGTGTAGTGAATGTGATGCCTGTCTGTGTATTTTATTGTATGCTCTTTGTCAGAGAGGAGGAGCTTTTCAGAGTGTCTCAGTTCAGGACCCGGTCGAGGGACAAAGAGATTTCTGTCAGACTCCTGCAGCAGCACACTGACGCACAAAATGGCTAAAAGCCTCTCATCTGAAGGTATTACACTTATTAGGTTGCCTAAACAAGTTCCCTAAATAATCATCATTTGAAGAATTGCGACATAAAAGAAAAAAATCTAATTGACAAAGTTAGATGATGATAACGTTTGATATTGGACCACAAACATAAGGCTAAAACAGATTTCATTTTTTTATTTTTAGGGGCAAGTGCAAGTTAAGCTATACCTGGCTTGAAAAAAATATATAATATTTATTGCTTAGTTAAGGCTTGGTGTTCTGATGTTGTGGTCTTCAATTGAATTCTTAATAGTCTTTAAAATCATTTTAAACAATCTTAAATTTGACATTGTGAAACATGCAGAAACCCTGAATGTTCAAATACTTGTCTAAATCTGTAGTACTCTTGAGTGCATGCATTATTTTGGACATTTATTAAACATTTCCAAGTATATTACATTTTTTTTTAAAATAAAAAGTGACTATTAGTACATCCCTGTCTTATAAAACGTGCCATTTCTGTTTTGACACTACTAGCAAGAATGAATATCAATAGCCATGTATCATGAAAATATATAATCAGTAATTAAAATATCTATTGTCATTGTTATAGTGTTTGTTGGTTTGTGTATGTGCAGAGTCTTTTCTGGTGGAGAATGGAGTCTCTGATCACTTGGAGAAAACGCAGATGTCCCCCAGTAAGGTTTTGGGTTCGCATCCTCACTCTCAGGGCACCATCTCTCCTGGTCAGCTGTTTCGCCATGGCTCTGCAGGTGTGAACGCATGCACACATGAACGTAATAGAATATATAGAACAGATGTAGAATTAATTTTTATTATAAAAATTTTTACTTAAGAGACATATATTTATTTTTTATTTTTTTTATTCTCTCTTGTGAGCAAAACAGAATGTATACCCACGTTACTGAAATGGATGCGTAGTATTTCAGATACTGAAAACATACACCGATTAGACATAACATTATGATAACATTATGAGCAGTGAATAACTTCACTCTCTTTAAAGTGAATCTCTTCATTTCAAAGTGAATCTCTTTATCATGGCACCTGTTAGTATGTGGGATATTTATCAGGCAGCAAGTGAACATTTTGTCCTCAAAGTTGACGTGTTGGCAGCAGGAAAAATGGGCAAGTGTAAGGATGTGAGCGAGTTTAACAAGAGCTAACTTGTGACGTCTAGACGACTGGGTCAGAGCATCTCCAAAACTGCAGCTCTTGTGGGATGTTTGCTGTCTGCAGTGGTCAGTGTCTATCAAAAGTGGTCCAAGGAAGGAACAGTGGTGAACTGGCGATAGGGCCGAGGCTCATTAATGCACGTGGGAAGCGAAGGCTGGAGGCACGTGTGGAGCTCAAAAGCTCTGCTGAAGAAGTTAATGGTGTTAATGCTCGATGGGTCTGGACTGTTTTGCCAGCAAAAGGGGGACCAACACAACAATAGGCAGGTGGTCATTGTGTTATGCCTGATCGGTGTACATGCTAAGTTGATGTATTTGTTTGAGTACAGGTTCAGAGCGTTTCCTGAACTCCAGAGAAAGCCCTCGACCCAGTGGGCAGGATCCCAACCTGTGGACAGTGGAGGACGTTATGCACTTCATCAGAGAGCTGGACCCTCAGTTGGGTCCTCATGCAGAACTTTTCCGCAAACATGTATGTATCGAGTTTAGGTGTGTGTGTGGGATCGCGTGTGTGTGTCAGTGTGCTGTAAATGTCCAGATTTTGAGTCTCTGTTGCCATTGGCCTGTTTCAGGAGATAGACGGGAAGGCTCTCCTTTTACTGCGAAGTGACATGATGATGAAGTACATGGGTCTGAAGCTTGGTCCCGCCCTCAAACTCACCTTCCACATCGACAAGCTGAAACAGGGTCGCTAAGCACTAGAGGCTGACCTTTAACCTTTCTACTCCATCAAGCACATGACATAGTGGAAATGTTAAGTCCACTGAAGCTTTACTGAAGCATTACAGTCATTGCAGTCATTTCTGAATGTGTCTCTTCGTATGTTATCTGTTTGTATCACCTTGTTCTTATTTGTTTTAGTGCCCATTACATGTAGCACACTTGCCCCCATTGTTATGATAGGGTCAGTTGAATAACGCACACTTGTCTCCACTATGTTCTGTGTTTCTGTTTTTGACAGCTCTTGAGTTATGCAGGATCGTGCTGCATGGACAGTAGGCAGGCTATTTTCAGGCCTCTGGTGTTTTTGTTTGTTTGTTTGTTTTTTAAACATACTGGTTTTTATCCTCTATAGCAACAGTCAAAAAGATCTGGAATTTTGTTCTCCAGTTTTATTTTTAACAGAGATCACACGAACACTAGATCTGTCCCACTGAACTTTGGGACCGGTTCTAATTCATGTCTCAGTCCGAGGCATTTTCATATCTAATACTGTACTTTATACATATCTACACTTCTAACCTGCAATTAATGCCATGATAAACTGCATTTCTTTTGTATGGTCTTGTTTATTATGTGTTTGTGGTTAATTTGTACTTTTCTACAGTTTTATATGATATTGTTAAAGTTCATACATTGTGATAAGACTGAAATAAAAATATGAAGTCGTTGGACAGATTTTAAAACTGCGTTCTTGAATATTGTTTGGTGTTTTGTTGGACATTTCAAGATTTGAGTACTAGTGCTTTAAATTCACCATTTTACAGATGCTCAGGGGTGTCACTTAGTCATTTCGAGCATCTTGTCTACACAAGGGGGCAGCAAAGCCTTTAGAGTTTCTCAGGATTTCTTTGTCTGTCAATGCATAAAAGCCCTAAGACATTTCTTTTGCATTAAAGAGCAGCTTCACCAGCCTTTATGCATGCTGCCATGCTTCCATGCTTGGTGAACCACAGAAAGACACTTTCCAATAGACTACTTACTTGGTGGAAAAATCTGGAATGAATGTAATCATTCTAACGGCTCAGGTACATGAAGCTGCTTAGTATTTTATTAACTAAACAATACAGGTAACACATCTGAACCTGTATAATATAATCCATATACAGACATTTACATAGTAAATATATCAGCAGACAATGTTTGTATTACTTGTGTTATTGTGTGGCCATTACTAGTAACACTACACACAATAAGAAGGTTATTTACTAAATACAATCTTCTGTAATGCACCTGCTTATGTCATTAGGAATAAATCAAAGCCTTCCTCAGTGTAATTGTTTATTAGGCATTAAATACTGAAATTACTGTGCTTTTATACTTGACTGTTTTCTTTCTATTGTTGCATGTGGATATATTTATATTATTTTAAAATTGTTATAGCACTTTAATTTTTCCCAGAAATTAATGAATGAATGAAACCAATATGTTTTCTATAATTCTGCTGTAATTCAGTGGTGGTGTGTTTTTTTTTTTTCTTTCTTCTTCTTTACTGTCTGTAAGTTTGTAAATACACCCAAAGAACACCATGTAATAAATGTTGGTGAAACTTTGCAATTTGATTTACAAGACTATTAGTTCGTGTGATTACTAAACTAAAATAATATCTATATTTTTTTCCTTTTAACAAAGTTTTAACTTTAAGTTTTTTATTTGTATTGTTCTTTTTCTTTCTTTCTGTTTTTTTTTTTTTTTTAAGTGTAACTAAGGCAGCCAAAAAAGTGCCCCTCGTGAAATCGTATACATTGCCCCAAGAAATGCAAAAATGTTCAGTTTAAAAAAATGAATATGAATTTTAGATGATTTAAATATACCATCAATAAATAAAAGTACAGCTTCTAGTTTGATTTATATGGAAATTCATATTAATTTACTGTATTAACATTATTCTGTTTCTCTGGATTCCCTTAATAATTCATGACATTTAATCAGAAGATTGGTATATGCATATATTCTTGCTAGTGCATCTACTGTTTGCGTTTTTAAATTCTGCTTATCTACTTAACCTTGAAAAAATAATATCAATTATTCTAATGTATGCTAAATGCCTGTTTGTCCAAGTTGTAGGCAAAAAAAAAGTATGCCATTATAGTGGCAGTTCAAAGCACATTAAATCCCATTTGTGATGGGATTTTGTTTCATTTTAATCAATGTCATATCAGCACCAATCTAATGGAAGCATACCTTTCCATAACTTGTTGGGGTTACATGCCTACTATAAAATCATGAATTAATTGCCATGCTTCTAGTTAGTGAATTCATAAATAATAATATGTACACTGCTTCACTTTAAAGCCTTCATGAAAATGTGAACCTGATGACCCAATTGCAACATTAGTGCAAATGTACAGTAGGTAGCCCTCGGACCTTCAGTTAGGGAGATTAAAAAAAAAAGTTGACCTCACTATATTCTTACAAGAAAGAACAAACAAGTGAGAGTTTAGTTTACTGGTCTAACAAACAAAATATGTGTGTGTAATACAGCACAGAAAATGACGCATGAGTGAATAAGTGTCACATGAATTATTTTGAAGTGCTGGCCCTTCTGACCTGAACTCTACCACAGTGTCCTTGCATCAGAAAGTGTACAGCCATATTGCATATCATACAGCTGATATAGCTGTCAAATGTGATTCACAGAATAAATGTGAATAATGTCCAAGAAAGTGCTGAGACCTGAAGAGACAGAGTATATTAAGCGCACAGAAAAATAAAAAAAGGAATGGAGAGCCAGAAGAAGCTAATTATTGCATGGAGTCTAGAGATTGCCATGTACAGTGATAATATTCTGTAATTGAGCAGATTTTCATTTCTCAGATTTAACTCATTGGAGTCCATTCAAGTCCAGTATTGTGTATTTTGTAAAGTATCATGATAGACGCCCCTGTTAAGCACAGACAATTGGGCAATGAAGTTGTGGAAATGCTGATGAGGCTGCACATTAAGTCAGTGTGATAGTAATTTCTAACAGGTGAGACGTTAAACCATCTCAATCTGGACCACATTTGTAGTTTGGCCACTGTTCTCACTAAAGACTTGTGTTTGTATAAAAGCTGCTGATCTGCTTTTTCCTAACAGTAAAAAAGTTTAAGTTGGCTGCTAATAGTTGAGAAGCTAAGTCTCTCTCTCTCTCTCTCTCTCTCTCTCTCTCTCTCTCTCTCTCTCTCCTCTCTCTCCAACCATGATTGTGTCAGTCAGAATAAGCCACATAGGAGTTTGAAACCAGTTCCCACACACACACACACACACACACACACACACACACACACACACACACACACCCAAATGCACAAGCAACAACAAACAGTGCCACTCCTCTCATCCCTCAACCTGTTCTAGCTGGCCAGGTCTGCACTTCACACAGGCAACTGAATAATTTACACATTGCCCTTAACATGAAAGGCAGGCAGCAATAAATGCACAAGTTGTAGGGGGGCTAAAATTTAGGCCACAGCACAGTGAGGGGTGTGTGAATGCCTGAATTTTACCCCAACCCTATAAACCTGCATTTACTGCTGCCGTATGCATTATGGTCCACACTTAGTTGACTTGGAAGCATAAAGGTTTACATTGAAACGCTAAAAAAAGACTTATTAAATGGAATGTATGATTCGTCTTATCGCTCTGGAAGAGTTGCCAGAACATGACAAAGTTTTTCCGAAACGATTTGAACAGTGTCAGTGATCCATATAACCAATGACGCACGGAAAAGACCAGGAAGTCAGGATCGTTCTTACCTTTACACATGAATGATAAAAATGGGGCAGAGAAATCCCATTGTGTTGCCAATGCTGAGCACATTTTCCCAGAGAAAATGAAGAACATGTTGTTACATGTAGCTAATCCGTGCCTGAACATGTATTATGACAGCAGACACGTTTTCTTATGGGAACGTCGAGCACCTCAGCTGCACTGTTTGTATGCAAACTTGTTTCTTATTGATATTTGTAGAGACTGAGAATTTTTACGAGCAAACAACGAAAGCAACAATGACCTTTTGGTGGGGATAGCCTGAGAAAAACCATCACGTTCATGTATTTTGTTTATATAAAACGCATTATAGACTGTATATTACACGTAGGTTTGCTAAGCTTTGCGGTGTGACAGTGGAAAAAGCTGTGTAACTATCATTTTAATAAATGCATATACATACTGTATTTATTTTTATACAGCCTGAGGATTAGAAATGTTTGTGGAAGACAAAAAAGGAGATTTTTCTACAACTGATGTAACTAATGATCCTGGAAATTCAGAGACAGTTAAATTGGTTCCAAGGGAAATTACATTTGAATGCTCATTTATTGATTGCAAAGGTTGTGCTCCTGACATTCATATCAGGCTGAATCAGTAGAAAGCATTACTTAGCTCAAGTCAAGATAAGTTGTTTTATCATTCATTGATTAAACTGTTAAAATCATTAGTGGGGTTATTACAATAGTTTTATTTAGCAGTGTGTTATACACTGAGACGAAATATGTCCTCTCTGTAAATGGTTGTGTTTTGGGTATTTGAATTTACAGAACGGTAGTTCCTATCTCATTTAAATTATCGCATAGAGTAGGCGGACGGGGACACAGGGTGATTCAGACAAGAGGTAATGTTTGTTGCCTGGAAATCAAGTCCTGTCAGTAATACCAGTGTGCCATTTGAAGGGTCCTCTATCTGGGATTGTGTGAAACCCTGGGGTAAACCCCATAAAGAAATCCCCCAGATCATGACCAAAACAAGACTTTCTGAACTGTCATTTGTGCGTTCTCTCAGTTGAATCTGTACTGTTACCCTGTTGAATACTCTTTCACTGTGGTGGGTTTAAGGTTGTTGATTTAAACTGAGAAAGTTTTAAGCACTCACAGGAAGCGTGTATAGCGGTTGTTGTGGGTGGCCCAATAGAAGCAGGAGGAGAAAAACAGTCACCAGTTAACTGTAAATATCTGCTGTCACACCCTGCATAGTCGGTCTAGTCTGGCTCCTGTGTCGAAAACTGAGATATGTATATAAGTGAACAAGAACTTTTTCCACAGATAACGATCATGACGTGCAATAATTACTGTAAGCATGGCCGTCTAAGCAATATTACCCAAGCGTTACACTGGATTAGGACAAACACAGTGTGTCAAATGTTCACACCCATTTCCTATGTAGTAGACAATTTGTGGCTTGGGTGGGAAACGGTCATCTTAGATTCTGGGTCAACTTAAAACAGAAAGGCAAGAGCCGTTACACAGCCCGGCCCAGCCTTTTTACCTAATTCACACACAATCTTGTCTGAAAGTTTCAAATTGCCATGAGAGACAAGAATGGCAGCTGAATTCCCCAGAGGTGCAGAAACAAAACAAAAAACCCACCAGTGATTTCAAAAGCTTTTCAAAACATAGGATTTTCATTTGTAAGCCTCACACCTTGAAGTTTAAATGGTTGACTAAAAGCAATTAGCAGATGCGTGTCATCAAAGTTTTCGATCTGAATAAGAACCACACGTTTGCCACGGAGTTGTGTTCCATAAATAAAATAGTTTATTATTGCTTAAAATAAATACATTTTCTTCAGACAAAAGCAAGAGGAAAAAGGCAAAAGGACCAGTGGGATCCACCCTGATATCCAGGCAGCCATGAGGTTTTTTTTTTTTTGGGGCGTGTTAAGCTTATGCTTCAATTGCCCTCCCAAGGAATAAAAATGTCATGCCAGGAAAAAGTCCATTACACATGGTAAGATGACTGTAAATGTACAGTGTGACAGCAGTTACAGTTCACCCCTCAATCACAACACAAATTGGATGACCTGGGTTGAATAAACAAGCTCTTGGGGCTAGATCCAGAAAGTCTTCAATTACACTATTTTCAACTTGCTTGCATGTTCATTACTGGCATCTACATAACCTCTGCCCTGTTGTTCCCTCCCCCCTTTTGTGAGAAGCAGGAAATGACAAAGGAGCGTTAACGGCTTGCCATTGCAACCCCCCTGCAGAAGGTCGAGTAGGACGTGGCCATAAATGGAGTCCATGCTCCCTGTTCTTAGATGCAAATTGTCCAGGGATGAAGAGCCTGTGTAGTCAAGGTAAGCACAGATTAACCTGGACTGTTCTTGCTAACCACCCCATCCCCCACCTAACACGCACACCAACTGGTAAAAACATACTACGTTATGTTGTAATCCGCTTGGCTATGGGTCGGGATATACACCTACTGGATCACGTTTGATCAATAAAACATAAGTGGCCAGAACAAACAGGATTTAAACCTTTAAACCACCACTAGCATGCGAGAGGATCGGTGCGTACTAGTGGCTACCATTTGGTGTCAAGTAGAACAGAGTAAGACAAACTATATGGCTTATGCCTACTTTTTTTTTTTTTTTGTAGATGCATCACTTTTGAAATCATGCCTGAATGAAAAATAAGGAGATCACTGTTAAAGCCTCTACCACAATGGATGCAAGATGGCAACTCATGGCCTATTTATTGATTTCAGCAGCATTCTCTGTTATTCCAGTAAATTCAGAGAACATAAAATTAGACCACGGATAAAACCTGGCCATCTTTATTAACAAAAAGGAGCAAAGCCAAAAGTTTAACCCCTGGTAACCTCAAAGGTCAATGAAACAAATAAATAAAAAATAAAGATTTAAGGCAGTTCTACATTTATGATGGCAAAATCCACAGTAGATACTGGAATATATCTATATGGGTTTACCTGGTACATGTAATGTAGCACATACATACAGCTGATTAATCCAGTTAATACTGTTGACCAGTTCATTACAAATGGGAATCTCCCAGTTCAATATTAAACCATAAGACTACAAAGCCTCAAGTTACACATTTTTGAAGCCCAACCCCCTTCCCCCCAATCAAATCTGCAACACAACATCCTGCACAGAACTTCCTCAGCAAAGCTTTGCAATCTATGTTGGTACTGAGTGAACATAAATAAGTTACATGTGAATGCAAAACTGCGTGGAGAACTAAGAGTGATGTGCATTGCACCAAGCTCGTAGTTCGGCAATGTTGTTACATTCATGTCTGGAAGGATGGGTGTATTATTTACTACCCGATCCCAACAGGGATACAGCTCTGGCTGGAGCGCAACCACTCTTTCCAGTAATGAGCCAGCGAAACATCTGCCCGTTCTTCTCTACTTTGCAGAGAGAATTCTCAAGACTATGAACAGGGTATTTATCACCTTTTACTGCATTGTTCACTGTTTCAGTGTCTAATTCTATATGCCTCAGCAGCTGACTGTGCTGGGCTGCTGTTTGCTGACAAAGTCTGGTAGGAAATCAAACTCGTTCTGTCCGAGAAACAGTTCTGGCAGCTCCTGCACTCTGTCCAGTCCCAGCTCCATGACTAACGCTGTGAGAACCTCCTCATCAATCAGATCAGCATCCATGCCATTGAGGCCCAGTGCAGGACCACCCATGTGCTGCACGTTGGCCAGCTGTGCCGGACCCATACGAAATTGAGCTCCGTTTGGCACATGATGCCCATTCATGGCACCCAGCGGATGCCCGTGGTACTGGGTGTTCAGTTTTTGCAGATGCATGCTAGCCATGAGCTGCTGGGTGTTGAGGCCTGTACTGGTCATGTACTGCTGCTGCTGTTGTTGTTGTTGTTGTTGCTGCTGCTGTTGTTGCTGCTGCTGCTGCTGCTGTTGGCCTTGATGGTGCTGCTGGTGCATATGATGCTGTTGGTGCTGCTGACCCTGGTTGTTGTACATCATATTGGCTGACTGCATTTGATGATGACCCATCGCTCCTCCGTTCATCTGCCCATTCATCACCATGTTGGGCCGTTGCATGGCACCCTGAGGGCCGTAATGCATCATCTGTCCATTGGGCATGGATCTTAGACCAGGCTGGGGAGCATGTTGCTGGCCATTCATGCCCATTCTGTAGCCATGCAGGTTGCCATTCGCCTGGCCATGGCTCATGGACATCATCATGTGCTCTGCCATGGCTTCTTCTCCCTTCCTTGAAACAGAACACATGCGTTACGTTTATGGTATAGTTTTTTTTTTTTTAAGAAAACAGCAGGTATTTAAAAAAATAAAAATAGTAATCAACGGGTCTTGCGCATTGGCAGACCAAACCAAGCACACACACACACACACACTTCAGTGGCTTTCCATTGGCACATAGTCACACAACAAACACCATTCAACCAGGCTTGTTGGAGGACAATACAAAACTGGAGTCTACAGATGGATAAGACAGATCTGTTTTCATAATCTGAGCATTGGTTAACCAAACGTAATCCTCTGAGACACTTGATTGGAACAACGCACAGATCTGTTTGATGGCTCCTCACTGTGAGCACCTTTCCCACTGCAGAAAAGCCAAGGTGTCCCTCTCTCCCTCTTTCTCTCCTTTTCCAGCTGGCTACCCATGACTGCATCTCAAACACAACCCCTCAAAATATCACTGATGCAAAACCAAACCACTCACACTGATTTATACAGTAACACCACTCCTGGACAGAAGGAGAATGAAGACTGACTGAATACTGGAAGAAACAATGCAACAAAAGGAGGCACTTCATCCAAACTGAGCTGAGTTCCAGACAATGCTAATCTTTCTATAAAGTGGATGCAAAATCTTAAGCTAATTCTAACAAATGTACAGGTTTGCAAGCGTTACAACACATGCACATACACACCCTCAAATGCATGCAACTCCTTAGTGTGCGGGGAAGAAAGTGAGCAGAGGAGCGAACAATAGAGCTCCGTGCTCGTGTCCTGATTCAGCTCAGTGTTTTATAGCCATCCAAAAAAATATATATCTCCTTACCTTATAAAAGCACAGTGATCTCCCTGCAAACGATCCTTGGTTTAGCAATGCGTAGACCAGCTCCTTGAAATAAGCGTTTATATTCCAGAGAGCTTGAGCTTCATATTAGTCCGCGTTGAGAGAACCGAGCGAGTGCGTGCGTGCGTGCGTTTACTGGGTCAGCTCGGGGAATTATATGCTCGTGAGCTGCTCGGAGGCAGGCTGAAGGAGGGAGGGGGCGGGGCCTATCGGTGTCCTTTGTTCCCATTGGCCGTGCTTCAGTGTTATTGTGCAAAGAGTGCTTCAGTGTTTCTTCAGTTCATTTCAGTCTTACTGTTTGCTATTCTGGTTTTAATGACAAGCTTGGCATGACAGCTTAAAATCCCTCATTTTTTTTCCCCAGTGTGATCATTGTGATAGTTATAATGAGGGATCATGTTTGAAGTCTAACACCCTTAATGTAAATGTATATATAATAAACTCTTGTCTTCTCTATGTTCCAAGGGGTACAAACTTTTAATTCAACAGATACATACATACATATATACATATATACATACATAAATGTCTATCATATATATTACTTCTATTCAGTTACCTGATGAAATTCGACCAACGTGCATAAAAATACTGAATTGTATGTCTTGCAAACTGAAAACAAATGAGATACTCTGCGAGCATAACCTTGTGCAATTCATAACAAGGTGATACCACCTCTTGCCTTAAAACCAGGACGTGCCACTGTGTAAATCAGTAACTGATTACAATAAGATAACATAAGAGTACACTGCTTGTGTCTATAGCTGTATTATCTAAATGTGTTCCAAGCTATGTATATGGATCAGCTGCTATATTCAGCACCATATGCTTCTTTTTTGCTTACCTTTTCATTTAGCAGGAATGGAATGCATGTGTGTGTCAGAGATAGAGAGAGAGAGAGAGAGAGAGAGAGAGAGAGAGAGAGAGAGAGAGAGAATTTAGCAGCTCAGTGGAAGTCAATGTGACCTACTGGTTTGTGCAGTGTTTGTGAAGTGGGAAAAGATGGGGTGTGTGTGTGTGTGTGTGTGTGTGTGTGTGTGTGTGTTTGGGGTGTTGGTGCTATTCTGGGCCAGTGGCTAAAAGAGCAGGACTGACCGCTCAGACACTGGCCTCTTCCAGCCTTCATCATGAGACGTGCACAACAAAATACTTGCTAGCATTCTTTTAAAGAACTCAGATCACTGAATGAAGTGAGTAGCTTAGTTGTTCATTTTATCACACAGACTTTGTGTCAGGGCTGTCTGTTTCCTAGATCATGGAATCCACATCCTGGTGTGAGCTTGAAGGATCACTGTTTACCCAAAGCTCAACGTTGGTTAAAGGAGTGCCACCCACCTCCAAGGTGTGGTATCTCTCACACACATTAGCATCTGCATTGTGCAGACTTGTGCCCTAATTTGCATGGCAATCTGTTCAGCCTCTGGTGAAAACCCGGTCCTACAGCAGGGTGTCAAAACATGTTTCAACCTATTAAGATTCCAGCATATGTAATCTTATTATATCATGTGTTGGTCTTTTAAACAGAGTTCACATGCTTAATATCAAATAAATCAAACTAACTAGCCCCTTTGCAGAAGCACACTACAGCATGCTAACTGGACACCACAGCTGTGATAATGGTAGCTCTAATCAACAAATCAATAAAGCTACTACAGTTAAATAAAAGTGACACCTTTTTGTAGAGTCGTTTGACCTTTCCCCAAAGAGAACAAGTACACAGTGTTGAATCTTAATGAATATTATGCTATGAGCATAACTACATTTTAGTATTTTAATGTAGCAGATCTCACCAGATGCAACAAAACTGGAAAGCTAGATATTTGAATGGATATTAAGAGAACCAAGAGTAGTAAAAAAAAAAAAAAGATTATTGGTTTACAGTTATTGGTGTACATGTTAATGCCTTTGTTTTGTTATCTGTTTCCTTATTATGATAAAATCATTTATGTAATAATTAAGCTATGCAATAAAAACAAAAATGTCAATATCTTCAGTGTAATTAGCTTTTTTTCTTAATGGCTTGTTGTGTAATTAGCCACTTTTATCGAAAGTGTGATTTGAGTGTAGTTATGTTAAATTACGAGGGTTTTTATATTCATAAGCTACACTTACAGACTAGCTTTCCTAACACTGCTAGTAAGTTTAGCAATTTGATTCTTGCTCAAACACTGTGTAGCATTTTTGCAAATGCAACATACCTGTTTCCAAGGTCTGGTCCATGGGAAACTAAACAAAGGGAGTTCTTTACCTAGTATTGCAGTGCCCTACAGGGATATGAACATAGGCTTACTGCTATTGACATATAAATACTACTATAACCATATGATTATCTAATTAAACAGGCACTTTAATGTTTACCACAGTCATAATATTCCATTGTATCATTTTTGTGTTTCAGAGAGACTGCATGCATGTGTTGGTATTGCGCTTGTTGCGCCATTTACTCTTCTTTAACCCTTTCGAGATGCAGTTAGACAGAGCAGTACTTGCTCTTTCCCAAGGCTCTCTTTCTTCCTCCCCCACACCTGATTAACAAAGATACCAGAGCGTGGAGGAGGGGCAGACCAACTGCCAACAGGAGCTGCTCAGCACAGCAGACAGGGATAGAACGTTTTCTCTCTCTCTTTCTCTCGCTCTCTTTCTGAGTATGTGCTTTTCATGCATGCATTTTCATTCTCTGTTCCTTTGTGTAACGTTTAATGAAACCTCACTCTCATCTCCACAAACAACAACCCTCATGTATTAGATTTAGTGTTTGTGAATGTCCTTGTCTCACATTTGCATGGGTTTGGCTTGTCCTTGACCTACACATCTGTTCTCAGAATCATCCAATGCTACAGTAAATTTAAGTGCAGTCTTGTCACTCTGTGGTTTTAATTCAATAGAGGAGTAACACTTCGTTCCCATCCCCCATTTACTGATCTCATCACCCCTGCGTTTGTCCATGTATTTACCTCACACATGACCTCATGGACACTCTTAGTTGTTCCCCCTGCTCTAGCATGTTATTGTGAAACAGGGTAGCTCAACAGAATAGTGCTGGAATGCTCTTGGCTCATGCAGCCATGTTTATGGAAGAGCTAGGAGTAATGGCCCGTATTTGTGTTCCTTTCCCTGTTTGGAATGCAGGCATTTTTTTGGCATGCGTCGCTACCAGCTGGCCAATAGTATCGAAAGAAAGGAGCAGCAGCACAGGTCACATTGGATTAGGATGGTTTGCGCTGTGGCCAACTCTGTCTTTAAATTCCAACTGTATCATTGTTTGGTATTTTCTTTCCATTTGTTTAAATTTGACTTGCATCAATTGGATGCATTGGTTTGTTTGAAGTAATCAGTGTATTTATATAAACTTTTAATTTGACTTAGGTACAACTTTGATTATGGCATCCCCAGCCACTTTTCTTATTAAGAAGTTTGGGGAATGTAACATCATGACAAGGGGATCCACCATTTTTAAGTGTTTTTAAGTCTTTAAAGTGGGAGTTTTAAAATGAACATTACAGTGGACTGTCCTTTTCCAGAAGCCTTTTACTAAGGACGCAAGAGGTGATGTATATAAACGTTGATATGTAAGTCAAATTTACTTACATATTAACACAAATATTATATATATTTATATATATATATAATATTGTATATATAAAACCTGTAACCTGTATAACCTGTAACTTATATATAAAAATCTGCACGAAAACAACATCTCTTTAATCCCTCTCTATCTGTGTGAACATGTTTGTAGCCTGTATACAAAGAACAACTCTATTAATGATCTCAAACATTGCTTGTCATAATGCCAATTCCCCAGCGCACGTTTGAGGAACAAAGTACTTTTGCCAAGGAGTAGAAAACATCCTGGTCACTCCACCCTTCTGTCCTATCCAAAACTCTTTTCTTTTTGTTATGCAAGCATTCACTGGCATTACCATGTTCTGATTGTTGTCTACTCCCACACCATGATTCATTAGAAATGTCCAGTAGCTTCACGGGAAACCCCTTAAATTTTTGCAAAGGTGTCATCATCTGCCTGAAAACAAATGCCATTGAAACTATGCTGTAATCTACAAACCAGGATCCACTAGAATTACCATGGAACAGAGATGTTCAACAAAGGTATTGACCTAAATGTAGGAACAGAGTGTTCTCATGTCTCGTTGTAACAATAGCACACCTGCTAAGTGTCCATGACGTTTCAATCCTCTCTCTCCAGCCAGAAACTTTACACAGGCTGGTGCCTTGTGCTGGTACTTGAGTTTTCAGTAATAACTCACAAAGCTTCTTCATTCAAAACGGTGACAAATTATTAAACTGAAAAGGAATTCTGTCAAATTCTCAGAACTGAGAACTCAAGTGAAGGTTCACTCTTGTTTCCAGGATACTGTCATCTTGCATAGCTTGCAATTTCACTTCCTATAAGTATTGAGGAGTATTGATTCATGTTTTTTTTGAAAATATACTTTTATTTTCTCAAAATTAACATGCAAGCCTATTTAGTTTTAAACTAATGACATTAGTTCTAGTTTGTTGTTATTATTATTATTATTATTATTATTATTATTATTATTATTATTATTATTATGGCTTGTAATTTCTGATGATCAGAAATAGATTTAGGAGTCCTGGCATTAGACCAGGGGACATGTGTCTAGATTGTATATGCCCAAACCAGGGCAAAGTTGGCCCGTGGTGTCCTATGATTTAGCCCACTGTACCATATATGAGAAATGCCAAAAGGGATATACAGTAATCCACTGTTTATCGCAGTGGTTAAGTTCCAAAACTGCCCGTGATTATCGAAAAACCTTGATAAACATACGCCACCCCAAAAATGCTATTTTATGTATACAGCACTGTACTGTATTAACATTTTACTTCATTTTAAAATTAATAATTATATATTATATATTTATATATATATTTCATGATTTCAACATAAAACTCCATAAAAACAATAAGTTTTTTTGGTCTATGGTGCTATCAGCGAGAGCCTGGGAAATCAGCTAAACAAATTAATTGTGTGGCAAATGCAATTCCACGATTAACCCGGGAGTGTGAGATTCGAACCGCGGTAAAGCGGGGGATTACTGTAAAATGCATTTGTATAAACCTTTAAAAAATAAGAGAAACAGCTTCATGTTTTCGTTAGAGTATTGTTTTTCATTCTACTATAAGTCTCACAGAACTAGGACTTTGAAAATGATTTCAATTTTAAAAAATTTCAATTTAAACAATATGTTTACTATTTTTTTATTTATATATTTATTTATTGGTAAGTTATTGTTGTTTTGAAATCATAATTGAGAGGAACCATGGCAGCTTTCAGCTTTCAGCTTTCAGTTTGTTGTAATGCAACATTAATTTTGAGCCCACTGCCCATAATCAGTTTTGATTTTTGGCTCTTTATTGGAAAAAGTTGGGGCATTTCTGGTCTAAACTATGGAATCAACACAATCAATCCACTAATATTTTTCCTCAGTTTAATCAGACCAGTGAGCCACGAATGAGTACATCACATTAAGTTTCTAAAACTGTAATTTTCAACTCATACAGAATTATCTAACAATGTGTGCTTTGTCTGAATCATGACAGCACAATTGGGCCAGAAATTGCAAACATAAAACCAGCTTTTGAGTGATAAAGATTTTGTCCATTATGATTAGATGGAGTTTAATCGCTTAACTAAACATTCTGTATTCAACAAAATGTTAGTATGTCGGGTTTTAGAGTATTTAAAATAAGCGTGTTTAAACAAAGATTCTAAAATGTTGTGTTCAAAAACCTTTGGATGTCAGTGGGAAAACAATACCTTCCCTTTTGCTTATCTGTTCAGCCGTAAATTCGTAAAGTCACATTGTTTAATCAATTAAACAGCTTTTAACGGGTGTCCCACAGCACCTGCTTCTCCCTTTTTTTTGTTCTGTCTTTCATCTGCAGCAAACTGCACCACTTTTGCATGATCTTTGCCTTCCTATAGTGCGGATGACAACCACAGCTGTGCAGGCAATGTGAAGTGGGCCGATCTTATAAACCCGGTGCTCACCTGATATTTACAGTGAAAGTAGATTTACTAGGATGCCTGCTGGGTGACCATGAACCTCACTGTAAGACAATGTCTCATTCATCCAGGGCAAAGCGCCAACAATATTTGAGATGTGGGATGGGAAAAAATTAGTCACAGCACATTATAGAAAAGTGTTATAGTATATTGGTGTGAAGTCATAAGCACTGAGAATGTAAACAGTACAAGTCTCTGGTTGGGCCAGATTTATGGGAGGCAATAGGGGTTGTATAAATAAGACAGCAAGTTAAGACTCAAAACACAATGTTAAGACTCAGGGAGTTTTCACATCACTGGGGCCCCAAGGGTATTGACGCACCAGGACAACACACCAAGTGTGTACTTTCTGTGAGAAATTGCCCTTCAGCACACAGCTAAAACTGCAGTTGATAGCTAAAAGGCACGTACGGTACATTCTTTGTCTTTGTCAAAGTAAATAACTCTCCGTGCCTGTAGGGGGCAATAGCCTGTGTTCGCAAACACAAAAAGAAAACAGGAATAACCGGTACTGTGAAAAAGACAAAGCCTAAATCCAAAATGACAAATGCTTAAAATAAACAAAACAGCTCACTGCCTATGCTTTAACAGTATCTGCACCTTAATTTCACAATTGTTTAGTATATGCAATGTGGGATACCACCAAAGAAAAACAGCTTAGCTAATTTTCACATCATTTTTATATTTTCAAACAGTTTCCTTATGCACTTTATGTTGGCTAGAGGAGGTGAGCAGAAATGGCTTGAAAACCATGTACAATTAAGATGCTCCCACATGAGAGTACCGTAGTGATTAAATTTAGAGCTTTTCCACAGCATTATCTCACTTTTAGTGTTTTTCCACTGGACTCTGTGACAAGACCTAATCTAAATCCTGAACCATACCTCCCCTGGTTTAGTACACGTGTTTGTTTACGTTACCCATTAAAGTAGGTGTTATTTAAAGGTTGCCAAATGACAGTGACAGAAAAGAAGTCTAGATGTAAATTGCAAAAAAGTGTGCAAATAGATTCTTACTGACAAAAAAAAAAAAAATCATTATTATCAATAGCAACAACAACAGGCTTACTATGTATTTTACATGAAGGTGCCATTGGTCACATGGTCAGCTGTTTAGAATGAGTCAAATCCAATTTGATGTTATGGCTACATAGGTATGGTTTACATTGCCAGTATGCTGTATGGTAAGGATTGAGCAAACATTTAGGACTTGCTCAACTCGCTCAATGAAATATCAGGGAAATATAATAGATCATTTATTAGAAACCATGGAGATCAGAAACCAGAAATACTCTAAGCTAGATTTTCTACTGATTACATATCAGTACTTTACATATCTTCACTTTACATTACAGATTTTCTGTACATATCAGGTTTTCTGAATTGTAATTAAGGGCACATTGTGTGATGCCTAACAGAAAATGTATTTTATTGCTAAATTCAGATTTAGAATGTGCAATTAGCTGAAAGAGAACTGACAAGGGCACCCTAATGCGGTGGAGAAACAAGTGCTGGCACACTACATAAGCTTGGTATCTAATGTCCATTGGTTTCTTAAAACCGTAATTATATGAAATATCAGAAACTTTCTGTTTTCCCCAGGCACATGTCATAGTGAAATCACCCAATTCCTTGTTAGTTGTAAAAAAAACACATAGCAGTTATACTCTGTAATACAGTAAGCTTGTGTACATTCCATTGAGTTTTACTGAAACTAGAGTATGACTTACATGCTTTCGTTTTTGGGGGGTGGGTGTTGGTGTATTGTTCAGGCAAATGAGAGTTTCTATTAATAAACTGAGGACTTCCTCTTAGTGCAGCAAAAACCTAGTGACAGGGAAGTGGAGGCTGTTGGATGTCAGGGGCAGGGGGAAGAGTTGAGTGGGAGGAAGAGAGACATGAGTCTTCATTTGGGGATTTTGCCAAGCATAGAGAAGGACAGTTTCTGCTCTCGAAAACAGTGTTCTTTCTGTTATTGCCCTTTCTCTCTTAATGGACTAAGATTACCACCATTAAGTCTCAAAGCATTGTGATACCACTTACTAATAATGTGATATGATCAAAGAGGAAAATTCTGTGTCAGGAAGGCACCATATTCGAAGAAAAATCATATTCACTTTATTACCACAATGACGACAGGTGTTGTATCTACCACACACCAGGCTTCATTCCTTTTCAAAGTGCTGAAAGTTTCATTGAAAGGTCACTTTGTACTATCACAGGATGGTCACAGTGGTTATTACCCCAAATTGTCAGATTATATCAACAGCTATCTTAGGACACAGTGACTTTCACTTACAGTTTATAGCTTTGGCTTCTCAGTTACTAAACCATACTGAGCTTGCATCAAGTTGAGCACTGTGTTTCCCTGCACTCCACACTGAGGTGATGGAGGTCCCCTTTATTTATGGATTTTGGAGACAGGGCCATCAATCACCCTCTCTCAGTAGCTGCAGGGCAGGAGCCAGTGGATCAATACCCCACCCCTTGCTGTCACAAAAGATTTAGTCTTTATCCAAAACTGGCCTAGAATACTGAAGGAGTCACTAAAAAAATCCCACAGAAATTCACAGAACTTGTAGAACATCGGACTGCCAAACTTGTAAACTTTAGCAATCAGTCATTTCAGTAAAGAAAAAAAATAGAGTGGGTGTTTTTGGTATCACAACTTGAGAGGAAGTTTTGTGATTTAGAGTTCTAAAATAATGTAAAATTTCTTACGTATCAAATATACTGTTTACATTGCTATTTATAAATAGAAAATAATCATTGTTATGGAAACTACTATCAGTGTCAAAGAAATTACTAGTCAGTAATAAAAACAAACTTCCAGTAAGAGTGAGAAATCAAACAGCATGCTACCTCTACAGCCTGTGACATCATGAGCATTTTGCTGTTTCGATGAGACATACTGGCTTTTGAGTTGCTTAACACAGCTCTTTTACTGCAAGCTTTATAAGTGCTGACATATGGAAACAAGAAAAGAGAATTCCTAGCTTCAGGTTTTTTCAGGCCGGAGTTTGAAGTATTGCTACTAACTGAACTGAAACGTGCTGGTTTAGTTCATCTCGCATGTGGGGTTTTATTTTTTTGTGTGTTTTTTTTATACAGTTTAAAAGCTCACTGTTCTTCCTCTGGCTGCATATTTTCCCCCTTACATGAATTTGTTGACATTAATAGTAAACATTTAGAGGTTGGAAGGGTTGTGTGAGAGTTGAGCCGTGCATGAATCTTTTATCGCCTCAGCCCAGTTAATAGTGAGGTGGTAACATAATTGGTACTAAGACTGTGGCATGTAGAAAAAAGGGAATTAGAGACAAACTTTGAGGGAGAAAAAAAAAGTGTGTGATCTTCAACACCGATTTGCTGTGGATTCACTGCAGACTGTTTTATGGTTCACTCATTCTATGCATGAGTATATCCATAAATAGTACATATGTAATATGAGGTATAAACATTTTATGGAGACTGACAGAACTTTATACATTCATTTAACCATGATATAGCGCCTAATCCAGGAACACTAACAACAAGATGGGGATTCTGCCCTTTGCAGAGCACAGTTATACATTTATCCTTAATTTCTTCATTTACTTATTTAGTTATTTATTCTGCACACACACACACACACACACACACACACACACACACACACACACACACACACACACACACATATTCTCATTCACACCTTGGGACAAATAAGACTGTATTTATAATCCACTTATAATGGGGTGTTTTGGACAAGGGAAGTGGTAGCATAGTGGTTAAGAGTTTGGACTTCTAAATGAAAGATCACATGTATTAATCCCAGCACCACCACTTCTGGACCCTTGAGCAAGGCGTTTAACCTCTCAACTGCTCAGTTGTATAAATGAGAAAATTGTAAGTCGCTCTGGTTAACTGCATCTCCCAAATGCTATACATGGAAATAGAAATGGAAGAAATCCATGCAGACAAAAAGAAACCACATAAAACTCCACACATAGTAGCCTAAGCTCAGTATTGAACCAGGCACCCTGGAGCTGTGATACAGCAACCCTACCTATTACCTGCCTACCATGATACCAGTATGCGTTTCCTTGTTGTTGGGATGGTACCATTAAGGGTACTCAAGAGTAGCTATTTGGTACCTTTATTATGTGCCATACATGCAAATGCACAACTTTAAGTACCACTTTAAAATGTATTAAAAGGAATGTATGTTAAATTTCATCTCTTGAAACACAACTATGTGTCTCTTAATAGCACCAACATGGCAACAAGGTAATATACAGTTCAGTAAACATGTATCAGAACACCTTAATATGGGATACCATTGCTAGAAACACATGTAAATGCTTTAGAAATATATTAGTATGTATAACTTTTTGGATGTCTGTTGCTCTCAGCACCTTTGATATTTCTAAACTTTCACTTTCAATTCCTCAAATTATCAAATTGTATTATCTTTATTATACTTCATTTAATGTTTATTTTTTCAGTAACCACTATAAATAGTTTCTGGATATGTACATTAAACTCTTGATAGTGCAAAACCCTGGTTGGTTTAGCCATCCATCATACTGAACTAGTATAAAAAATATTGTTTTGCTGAATGTACAGACCTGACACTGTAAGAACTGACAATTGTGGGGTTAAATGACAATATTGTGTACTGAAAACATCTTTTTTCACCTACTAGAGAATTTTAGGGAACAAATCTGTCTTTAATATTTATACAAATACAAGGTCTGTGCTTTTGATTCAGCCCAGGTCTGAAATGTTGTGGCCTGTTCATTAGATGTGACTCAATAGTGCCCGTAAATCAACAATTTGTGCCTCGCACACCTGACAGACTTTTGTCACATAAACACAGCACAAAAGAACAAACCAAGAGCTACATTCTTGACACCCCTCCCCCTCCCCTCCTCCCCCAAGAACAAACACCAGCCTGCTCTCACGTAAACACACGTAGCGTGGTGGAGTGCCTGTGCCACGTGCTTACCCTCATTCATTGTTGTGTGTGCCTGTACGTGTGTGTGTGTGTGTGTGTGTGTGTGCATCTTGTGGGGATGAAAAGCATGCTAGTGGGTGCTCTGCTTGCCTTGGCTTCTCCTGACATCTGTGAGTCAATTAGCTGGTCTAGAAAGAAAACATCCATCCCCCACATCAACCCCCCCCCCCCCCCTTCTCTCTCTCTCTCTCTCTCTCTCTCTCTCTCTCTCTCTCTCTCTCTCTCTCTCTTCTCTCTCTCTCACTCTCTTCCTCTCTCTGGCTCTTTCAGTAAAATAGTGCATACTATTAAAACATTAGTGTATATATAGAGTATTATTCAGATCAACACACAGACCCAAACACACTCAGTAAGTAGCTATACCGCATGCTCAGTATTAACTCAAGCAAAGTACAAATCTCAAGTATATAAATGATTACCATCAAAAACATAAGGATATTAGTTTGTGGAAGCAAACAAAACAGGCTATAGTTTGTGTTTCCCATAGAGACGCATTATTCTAATTAGGACGGGTAATTAAATGGGTCCTTCACTGACGCATGGACAACAGCGTGAATAAAAAAACCAGAACCTGCGGTCTGTTCTGTTGCTTCAGGGCTGGCTCTCTGTGTTGGGCCCATATTCATCTTTCTCATTTGATAACATGGCAGTAGCCATTTATAGATCTCTCTGGGGTGGTTTGAAGTGCAAATGTTACTAATGAGTCAGACCTATGGGACAAACATAGACACATAAACATACGTGTGTGTGGCCTTAAAGGGATACTCCAGCATTTTTTCCCCACCATGTTTTTCTTGCACACTGCATCTATAATATGTATGTGATTACCATGAATTTAAATGTCTATACAGTGAGAATAGCACAGAAACCTAAAAACTCTCAAATAAGAAGCGCCTAACAGGCAATTCACAGTTTTCCAAAGCATTTCCAAGAGGTACAGAAAAAGCTTGACTATATAACACCGGTATAGCACTTAAAAAACATAGCAGCATGTAAATCCTTCTACCGGTAAAAAAACTTTACTTGTCGACAAAAATGAGAAATGGGTTCGGTTTAATTTAGTACCACCATTGTAGAATTTAAAAAAGTGTTCAACACGAATGTGTTTTGCATAAAAGTGTGACTGCCATAACAATTGCTCTTCAAATTTTGAATCACAGAGTTATTGTTTTTTTTATAGTCTAAGGAACCAACCAAATTCTTGTTGTCTATGGTAATCTTATGTACACTAGCATTTGGGTGGATACGGATTTGGTTTAAAAAAAAACATAGGAGTGTACCTTTAACGTCTTTACAAGTTTGTCGATATGAAACATGAATCTTGTATATTTATAAGAAAGCATAATTATTGTGTTACGTTAGGCGAGGTCACATCAAGATATGATGAGCGTTGCACAACAACAATATTGTGTGTGTGAGTGAGTGAGTGTGTGTGTGTGTGTGTGTGTGTGTGTGTGTGTGTGTGTGTGTGTGTGTGTCTGTTTGTGTGTGTGACTGACCACATGCGCTATATTGAGTAACACTCCCCCACTGCAGAGTAGCAGCTCAGGGTGAACACACAGCAGGACCAGGCCACTGCCCACCAGAACACAGGCTGCATCCTGTTTTTTTGCTCCCCCACACCCTGTTGTCATCCTCACTAGGAAACTGTGGGGGAGACTCAATGCACACAACATGCTATGACTGCCAGAAGAGTCAAAAAAGGATTCATGCAATGAAGCACTAATTTTAAACTACATTATTAAAGCAGCCATTCAATTTCATTGTGACTCAGAAGTAAACAGGCCTTATTTTTTTTGACATTTCATGATGTCATAATATCTTGGTCAAACAGGCAACAGATGAAAAAGCAAAGACTATAAAGACTCTGCTTTTGTGCTCTTGATACTTAATGGATGAAGTTTAAAACACTGAAATGTTATGCTTATTTTCCCTTTGATTTCATCATCCTCTTTCTGTTCCTCATCTTTACTGTCATTCTCTGACTGAGGGTGTGTTTATTTACACAGGAAAACTATATGGCAGAGGGCCAATGTAGACAGAATAGACAGGAACAAGTCATCACCATTTGACTACCAAGCTGCCCTATCAGGGACACTTCATTAACATTCATTCCTGTGTGCACAATAATGACATTATCACCAGAATGGGCTTGTGCTGCTGATTGCCTTTCCTGGAGCTTCAGGGAACAGCTCGCCGTTGATAACTAACTCAGACTCAACTAACTTGTGTTGCTGGTGCAACACAAACTGAAATTTCCAGGACATTGTGTGTATGTGTGTAAGTGTGTGTGCTTTGCACTTCACGCAGTTGTTGCTTCCTGCAACGTTGGCACATTAGTCATTTGAGTACAAGAAGCAAATGAACATTTTGAGGTCAAATGAGTTGCACTTGTTTGTAGGATGAACTGCAGTGGTTTCAAGATTCACAAACACTGACAGTAACCGACCAAAACATTTACCAGTTACACTTCTGTTATCTCAGAATTTGCTAAAATGAGAGAAGGCAGATAAGTTCATTATCTGCATATTTATGCCCCGGAATAGCCCTGATTAGCAATTGATTAGTGAATAAAACCAACTACTTACTGAAAGAAAGAAATAGTATCCTTCTAAAATCATTTACAATTCTTTTTTCATTTAGTTGTTGTAGATTATCAGTGCACTTTTGTAAAAAACTTAAACTATAAGTAATTTTCAATACACAAATATAGACAATTAAATGTGGATTTTGTCCTGCAACAAAATGACAATCCCAAAAAATCAATAGCAAAATAGACAATTTGCACTAACTATGCAAACACTTAAAGTGCTATAATTCCTATTATTATTATTGATAATTATATTATCAATAATAATTATATTATTATATTATTATCATTATAATCCTGTATATAGCAACAAATAATTCTGGACAAAAGCAGGGACCAAGTCCAAAATGGCAAATTATTGAGTTTTTAATGGTTTTAACAACAATATAATAATAATAATAATAATAATAATAATAATAATAATAATAATAATAATAATAATAATAATAATAATAATAATAATAATAATAATAATAATAATAATAATAATAATAATAATAATAATAATAATAATTGGCCAGAAAATGTAATTATTGCACTCCTAAAAGCTCCTGTGCTTTTCATGAATTTATTTTTGCTGCAAAAAAAAAAAAAAGTCAGAGTGAAAATCAATAGTCTTCTTGTACAAAATGGTAAAATCATGATAATGATAATAATGATAATGTAAAATGAACACACAAAACACTGGCTTTTAAAAAAACATCCCAGGGGATACAATATATTTTCCAAATATATTGTATCTCCTTGTTTTTTTTTTTTTTTCAAAATTAGTCATTATTTGTTTATCTGTCACACCTTATGTAGCCAACCAAGTGTTTGATAACAAGCTTATGCGTGGAACCAGGATTGCTAGAGCAAGATGAGATCTCTCTGTACTTGGTCAGTTTATATGTGCCTGGGAGTACACAATATTTGAAACATAACCCAATCAATACCTTCATGCTATGATGCATACTTTTCATGTGTATAAATGTCTAGTCTTTTATGGTTTTTGAGACACATTTTTGTTCCTTTTAGCTTATAACAAACTAGGTGAAAGGAAAAAAGACACTAGAATTGCACAATAAATAACTGGAAGAATGTTTTGTGGACAGATGGTTTGTTCCAACAGAGGATCTCATGTTCGACAGAGAACTAGAGAGAAGACTCTAGCAGACTGCCTCACACCCACAGACAAATAAGGAAATGGATGCCTAATGTTTTGGGGTTGTTTTGGAGCAGGGAATTTTGGAGACTTATTCTGGGTGATAGGAAAACTGCACTCAATGCAGTGGTGGACAGTAACGAAGTAAATGTAATTCATTACTGTACTTAAGTAGCTTTTTTTCTGTACTTTACTTAAGTATTTCTATTTGGGGAGAATTTTACTTTAACTGTACTACATTTACTACAAGTCAAATATCTTACTTTGTACTCAGCTACATTTTGCGAAATCAATCATTACTTTTTATTTATGAGTGGACAAAGACTTAACTGGTCAAGCACACAGCAAGCCACCAATCAGGGTAGAGTTCAAGTCTTCTGACAAAAATGATAATAGGTCATTATAACCATAATAAATCATAAAACTTTGAATACTTAAATACATTTGAAGGCAAATACTTTTGTACTTTTACTCAAGTGGAAGTTTAAAGGGTGAACTTTTACCATTACAGTATCTCTACTTTAACTCAAGTACATGGTTTGTGTACTTCGTCCCCCACTGACTCAATGTCATGCAATTCTGTCTGGATGAATCTAATTGGAACCAACTTCAGTATACAACAAGTCAATGGCTTGAAGCATGCATCCAAACTCTGTAAGCATTATTTAGAGAGCAAACAGAGAGCCGGAGTGTTATCTATCACAGACCTAAACCTTTTGAACTGCTCTGGGATGAACTGTTTTGCAAGGTCAGAAGGAACTATGTAAATAGTGAAAAACACCTTTGGCAAGTTTTACAAGAGGCATTGCAAAGTATTTTAGCTGAATGTTTGGAGAAACTAACTTTCAAAGTGTGTGTAAAATGATTATTGAGAATAAACATAAAGTTTACCATCTGTACATTTATATTTTTGTTTGGTCAAAGTAAATCTTTAAACCACTAAATTGCATAATTTATTGCATATAAACAAAAGGAACATGCATGTGACTCTCAAAAATGTCCAAACAATTGACAGGTACTTTTTATAACGTTTAGACAAGACAAAATTCAGAAAGATTTGCAAGTTAAATAAAAATGCTACATTAACTCATTTTTGCAACACTTTCGCAGAGTTTACAATGCTCACCTCCCCTTTACTTAAGAAATCTTGACAGTGAAATTCATATAGAGAGAGTCATGTTTCCCCCCATGCTGACCATTGTACATTTGAACTGGAGAGTATGAAGAATTAGCTTAGTACAGACAGCAGCCTACATGGTCTTTCCTCTTTATCCACATTACACTTGTTTTTACATATTTAATGCTTAACTCTGACTCTCACTGCCTTTGTTAGCCCAGATTCCCACTGGCATTTCAATGGGTTAAATCAATACTGTACAGGGTTAAGCAGTATTGTTAAGACCTTTTGGGTCCGTTGCTGCTTTGCCATGTAACATGAACATCAAAATATTAATCTACTGTCTTGAGACCACAGAATAACAGAAAGATGTTTTTTGCACATCAGAACTGCTTTCAATAAAACAGCATGAATGATATCAGATTTACTTCTCTGAACCAGGAGATTAATGTGATATTAAGGATGTGTATTATATAAGGACTATGGTGTTGAGAAAAAGGTAAATGTGCTCTATCTATATGTTGGCTGTCACTTGTCTGGACAATGATTTTCATATCAATATTTGAGTAGAGGTGAATAATTTATAGACTTAGTGATGAAAGTGAAAGATGCCTGTAGTCTGCCATGCTGCTGTTCTCAGCCCTCCAGGGTGTGTGTGCTAAGAAAAAAGAGAGAGATATTGTTCATCGGTCAGTGTTCATTGTCGATGGGTGAGTCTTCTCTCAGAGCTCTCTCTATCAGCTGTGTCTGGGACGTAAGTGTTGTGTAGAAAGAGACATCTGCTGTTTGAGAGAATGCCCTAATTATTCATGACCATTAAAGCATTGAGGATTTACTCTGTGCAACATTGTGTGTGTGTGTGTGTGTGAGTGTGTGAACGTAGAGCACATACCACACTCATTCACCACTTTACACCTCCTCAGTCTGAAAACGTGCAACATATTCACTTTCATTTTTTTCTTTCTTCTTTAAGTCATCTTTATTTTTATACAAGCAATGTTCATCACCATCATCATCATCATCATCATTATTCAATTTAACTCAATTCATTTTTATTTGTAAAGCAAATTTAACAGTGGATATGGTCTTAAAGCAGTTTTAAAGCCTCATGTTTAAATGTTGGACAGTCATAGAAAAACATTTCACCGCATGTCGTACTCTGTATGTATGTGTATGTGACAAATAAAATTAGATTTTCAAATTGAAGTATCATCATTATCATACAGATGTATAAATAATTTTAAGAACATTGTAATAATTCCCCCTTATTCGGTTTAATTTTATGTTTACTTTAAACCCTTTAAAAATAGCAGAAGAGTAGGTGTTGTCTTTCTCACATCCTTTACAAATTAACCTGGTCCAGGGATCAATAGCACATTAGCAAATTAGTGCATGTAATGGCTATTTGTCAGTCAGAACAGTTTAGCCAAGAGAGTAACAGCTTCCTGCCCCAATGGCCTTTTAGTCATATAGCACATGATTCTCTCCTTTCTTCTTTTTACACCCCCCCCCCATCCTCCAATTTTTTTTTCTTTTATATGATTATTTGCTACTAACTAGAACAGTGTTGTGTCAGAAAATGTGTACACACATATACACAATGTGCTAAAATTGGATAAATCCCCTCGTTTGGGTTCTTCAAAAACCCAAACCCAGAGCTGTGTCTTATCAAACGCAAATACATTCCACAGGGGGATTAAAGCAGAAATTTACAAAAGTAAAAGCAACTTATTACATTCGCTAATTTGTGCACAAACTGAGTTATACTGTACACACACACACACACACACACACACACACACACACACACACACACACACACACAGAGAGTATATGCATGTCAATGGATATGTAATGATTAATTTTTATGGATAGCCGCTGTTTGAAGTCAATAGAGAATATGCTACATTTACAATTTATAAAATTATTCCTATCTATCTGTCTGTCTGTCTGTCTGTCCGTCTATCTATCTATCTATCTATCTATCTATCTATCTATCTATCTATCTATCTATCTATCTATCTATCTATCTATCTATCTATCTATCTATCTATCTATCTATCTATCTATCTATCATAATAATAAGATGAATGTATATGTAAGTATATGCAACTATACTTACAACTATTTTTGTTTTATAACTATACTATGCAACTATTTTTACAATGTTAGAACAATGTTCCTCGTCCTGACAATGTAGGTTACATCTGGTTTTATGTTTTCCTAGGACATTTTTGCTTTTAATTCACACACACACACACACACACACACACACACACACACACACACACACACACACACACACTCACACACACTTTTGTTTTTACACATTTGTTTTCTGTTTATTCTTCAAACACAAGGAGAAAGAGCGGGGGGAACTGGTGTTAACCTCACATTTCCCCAAGCTGCAGCCAGTCTCACTTTCAGTTCCACCTGCTGTGGTGAAAACACTAAACTCAAGAGAAAGCCTCAAAGCAAAAACACTGGAGAAAAAGGCTGAAAGCCGTTGTCCTTTTAAAACTCTTTCAGTGGAGACAAGGGTCAGCTCTCTCTTTGTACAGAAACTAAGATAAAAGCTGGTGTTCATCTGCTGCTCCACTCTGCCTTTTTTTCTTCATCTTTGCAAGCTTACTATGTGTACTATGTTTTACCTGTCACATACGGTATTTACACTCAACTACTTTATATATATTTGTCGTGTACATGTGTGTGTTGCGTGCGTGCGTGTGTGGACATATGCGTATGGGCAAAAAAATGGGTCAAGGCAAAAATAGAAAATTATCTACACTTTATTCAACAGAAATTCAACCCAGCCATTAGGGAGGCACAAGCCAGTGCATTCTTAGTGCCGGTCCCAAGCCCAGGTAAATGGGGAGGGTTGCGTTAGGAAGGGCATCCAGCGTAAAACGTGCCAAATCAAATATGCGGATCACAAATGAGAATTTCATACCGGATCGGTCGAGGCCCGGGTTAACAACGACCGCCACAGGTATCGTTAGCCGACAGGGTACCGGTGGAAATTGGGCTACTGTTGGCCGAAGGAGGAGAAGGAGAGGAGGAAGACGTCTACAGAGACGGCAGGGAAAGGAGCAGTGTAGGAGAGTGGAGGTTAGGGTTGGTACTTTAAATGTCGGTACTATGACAGGGAAAGCGAGAGAGATAGCTGATATGATGGAGAGGAGAAAGGTAGATATGCTGTGTGTTCAGGAGACCAAGTGGAAAGGGAGTAAGGCCAGGAACATTGGAGGTGGATTTAAACTGTTTTATCATGGTGTGGATGGAAAGAGAAATGGTGTAGGGGTGATTCTGAAGGAAGAGTACAGTAAGAGTGTAGTGGAGGTGAAGAGAGTTTCTGATAGGGTGATGATCGTGAAGGTGGAAGTTGAAGGATGATGATAAATGTCATCAGTGCCTATGCTCCACAAGTTGGCTGTGAGATGGAGGAGAAGGAAAGATTCTGGAGTGAATTAGATGAAGTGGTAGATGGTGTACCTAGGAAAGAACGGTTGGTGATTGGGGCAGATTTTAATGGGCATGTAGGTGAAGGGAACAGAGGTGATGAGGAGGTGATGGGTAGGTATGGTTTTAAGGAGAGGAATGTGAAGGGCAGATGGTGGTAGATTTTGCTAAAAGGATGGAAATGGCAGTGGTGAACACTTATTTTAAGAAGAAGGAGGATCATAGGGTGACGATAAAAGTGGAGGAAGGTGCACACAGGTGGACTATGTGCTATGCAGGAGATGCAACCTGAAGGAGATTGGAGACTGTAAGGTGTTGGCAGGGGACAGTGTAGCTAGACAGCATCGGATGGTGGTCTGTAGGATGGTTTTGGAGGTGAAGAAGAAGAGGAGGAGAGTGAGGACTGAAAGAAGAATAAGATGGTGGAAACTGAAGGAGGAAGAGTGTAGTGTGAGGTTCAGGGAAGAGGTCAGAGAGAGGCTCAGTGGTGTTAAGGAGGTGTTGGATGATTGGGCAACTACTGCAGGAGTGATGAGGGAGGCAGCTAGAAAAGTACTTGGTGTGACATCTGGAAATAGAAAGGAAGACAAGGAGACGTGGTGGTGGAATGAGGAAGTGCAGGAGAGCATAAGGAGAAAGAGGTTGGCAAAACAGAAGTGGGATAGACAGAGTGATGAGAAAAGTAGGCAGGAGTACAAGGAGATGCGGCAGCAGGTTAAGAGGATGTGGCGAAAGCCAAGGAAAAGGCATATGAGGAGCTGTATGAGAGGTTGGACACTAAGGAAGGAGAAAAGGATTTATACAGATTGGCCAGGCAGAGGGACCGAGCTGGAAAGGATGTACTGCAAGTTAGAGCAGTAAAGGATGGAGAGGGAAATGTGTTGACTAGTGAGGAGAGTGTGTTGAGAAGGTGGAGGGAGTATTTTGAGCAGCTGATGAATGAGGAAAATCAGAGAGAGAGAAGGTTGGATGATGTGGAGTTGGTGAAGCAGGATGTAGATAGGATTAGTAAGGAGGAAGTGAGAGCAGCGATTAAGAGGATGAAGAGTGGAAAGTCGGTTGGACCAGATGACATACCGTAGAAGCGTGAGATGTTTAGGAGAGATGGCAGTGGAGTTTTGACCAGATTGTTTAACAGGATTTTGGAAGGTGAGAAGATGCCTGAGGAATGGAGAAGAGTGTGCTGGTACCGATCTTTAAGCATAAAGGAGATGTGCAGACCTGCAGTAACTACAGGGGAATTAAGTTGATCAGTCACACCATGAAGTTATGGGAAAGAGTAGTGGAAGCCAGGTTGAGAGAAGAGGTGACCATCTGTGAGCAACAGTATGGTTTCATGCCGAGGAAGAGCACCACAGATGCCTTATTTGCTTTGAGAATGTTGATGGAGAAGTATAGAGAAGGACAGAAGGAATTGCATTGTGTATTTGTGGATTTAGAGAAAGCCTACGACAGGGTGCCAAGAGAGGAGTTGTGGTATTGTATGAGGAAGTCAGGTGTGTCAGAGAAGTATGTGAGGGTGGTGCAGGACATGTATGAGGACAGTGTGACAGCAGTGAAGTGTGCAGTAGGTACGACAGACTGGTTTAGGGTGAAGGTTGGACTGCATCAAGGATCGGCCCTGAGCCCTTTCCTGTTTGCAGTGGTGATGGACAGGTTGACGGACGAGGTCAGACAGGAGTCTCCTGGACTATGATGTTTGCGGATGATATTGTGATTTGTTGTGAGAGTAGGGAGCAGGTTGAGAAGAGCCTGGAGAGGTGGAGATATGCGCTGGAGAGAAGGGGAATGAAACTCAGTAGGAGTAAGACAGAGTACATGTGTGTGAATGAGAGGGAGGGCAGTGGAGTGGTGCGGTTGCAGGAGAAGAGCTTCAGAAGGTGGAGGAATTCAGGTACCTGGGGTCAACAGTGCAAAGTAATGGAGAGTGTGTTAGAGAAGTGAAGAAAAGAGTGCAGGCAGGGTGGAGTGGGTGGAGAAGAGTGACAGGAGTGATTTGTGATAGTAGGGTATCTGCAAAATGAAAGGGAAAGTTTATAGGACTGTGGTGAGACCTGCGATGTTGTATGGATTAGAGACAGTGGCATTGAGTAAAAGACAGGAAATGGAGCTGGAGGTAGCAGAGCTGAAGATGTTGAGGTTTTCGTTGGGAGTGACGAGGATGGATAAGATTAGAAATGAGTTTATTAGAGGGACAGCGCATGTAGGATGTTTTGTTGATAAGGTGAGGGAGGCGAGATTGAGATGGTTTGGACATGTGCAGAGGAGGGACATGAATTATATTGGTAGAAGAATGCTGAGGATGGAGCCACCAGGTAGGAGGAAAAGAGGAAGGCCAAGAAGGAGGTTCATGGATGTGGTGAGGGAAGACATGCAGGTAGTTGGTGTAAAAGAGGCAGATGTAGAGGACAGGGTGGTATGGAGACGGATGATCCGCTGTGGCGACCCCTAATGGGAGCAGCCGAAAGAAGAAGAAGAAGAAGATTCAACAGAAATTCAGCAAGAACTATACAAAAACAATCCCAAGACCCCCTGTGCCCATATTTGATCATTTACTTTTGAAATGTTTGGGGAAAATCTAGAAACAGAGGAATTCACTAGTTACATAGTTACATAGTTAAACTTCAGACTAACACATTTCTGGGTGTACATCATTTTCCAAAAAATATATTTTGTCATTTTTTTTCACTCACTAGATTAGTTATTATCTAGTTATCTGCCACACATAATCCAGTACAAGCACATAAATGGTCCAAGCTAATAATTTGTAATTAACACGTTTTCCTGGACTGGTCCTTCTAGGCTCGTTGCTTGCACTTTGCACAAAGTGGAATGTAATGATTAAATGATGAGAAAAGCTAGACATTAGTGAGTAGCCTTAATTACCTCACAGTTTACAGCACATTTTGTTGATGAAAACTGAAAAGGTCTGTCATATATTCAATGAAATGCTATTCATTATTCATCTGTGTAACAATCCAAAATATATAGACAAATTACATATTAAAGGAAATAAAACAAAAACTATAATTATTTGGCTATGGATGGCTTTTTGCTGGCACAATTTGGATCCTTGTTATATTAGTGGAAAGAGTCACAACAAAATATATAAGAATATAAAATATATAAAGTTATTCAGATGGATCATCTTTATCTATAATGAAACAATTCTATGGTAATGGGAGTGACCAGAATTATCCACATCCACAGGACAAGAACCATAGACTGAAGTGTGTGCAATGAGAACAGCAACCATGAACAACAAACATGACACAAGGAGTGCTGTAAAAAAGTGAGACCATATATAAAAGCTAATCAAAGGGGACAAGGAACAGGTGTGGGTGACAAGTGACATGTGACTGGGTTATGCAATATACTAATGGTAGACATAGTCTTATGGTTCTAGGCATAATCCTGACGTAAATCATATGCTATGGATTTAAGAGCCACCAAATCTGACAACTCTACACCATCTTAATTTAAACAACAAGTATCTTTTGGAAAATGGTTTATAAGTACCAGGTGCACTGACAGTGTTCTGAAGGTTGTTTATGTTGCTTTCTACTTCAGTTTGTCATTCATCTGTCTATATACAAGTATGTCTGATCTCTGATTAGGTCCTGATTAAATTCATGGAAATGTAATTACTCTCACAGTTTTTCGTCTTTGCTGTCTCTCTAGTGTTTTTTTTTTACTTCACTGACTTATAGTCCTCATCTAAAACATAATTCAGCATCAGCTTTTGTTGAGTATGGTCCTTTTCAGGCAAGTGCTTTTGAGTTCAGGTAACAGAAAAATGCTGTAGCAATCACTTTCAACTATTCATTTCATTTCCTGTGTAGTAAATCTGCCACTTTTGCTGTCATAGTTTTTTTAATAGAAAAGCAATAATACTTATTATTTGTTTTATGATTTAAACTATTTATTTAAATTATTATTAGTTTTTTTAATATATAGAAACCAGTATATTGATTATATAAAAGTGTATAAAATGGTTGTAAAGAACACTTAGAGTTCACTCATTTCATTTCTCAATAAAACTTGAAAATGATATGTCAAATGGAAGAAAAATTGACCTGTTGCTTCACATTATTAATTTAGGAAAATATTATTTTAAAATAACAGTAAGTAGTTTTCATAGCAGCTCATTTTCAGTAAAGCATGCCAAAGCAATTTCCCTCAATCTGTTTATGTGACCCTGTAGTTCTCTGTTGCCAGACGGCGTGTTGCACTTTGAACCCTATACCTAGAGCAAACACTGCCTGATGTTTGTTTGCTCTCCATTCAAAACAGCACATCACAGGACAGACTCACTAAAAGAGCAAGAGAGTGCAGCTGAATGAGGGCCAATATGATTATCTGGAACAGTGAATTTCCACTTTGTCTTTGCTTCTGCTACATATCTGTCTGATAAGACACAAGGGAGACCAAACTCGATTACGCCTGGGTGTTCCTCTGTTGGGGATTCAGGAGAAATGTGTGTGTGTGTGTGTGTGTGTGTGTGTGTGTGTGTGTGTGTGTGTGTGTGTGTGTGTGTGTGTTTGCATGTCTGTGTGTGGTGGAGCCATTGTTGCTCTTTGTTTTCAAAATTCATTTAGCCATGGAAGTGCAATTTGCCTATGCATGCTCTCCAGTCCATTTTTATGGTAGGCAGAAAAACACCTCAGCCCAGCTGCTCATCTGCTTTTCTATCCAACTGGACCTTTTGGTTTGACTATCATATATTATAAAAATAGATTGGCCAAGATCATTTTATTAGAAATGATGCAACCCAAATGTTTACATTATCCTCTAATTTTACAATAAGAGTTGAAGTTACTCATGTTTACTCTGCATTTCTGTATGTGTGAGCAATTAAATATATACATGTGATGAGTTTAGTATCTTCTTCTTTTTCTTCATTTTCTTTCGGCTGCTCCCATTAGGGCTGGCCACAGCGGATCATCCGTCTCCTTGTGTCTTTTCCTCCTTCCCTAGAGGACAGGGGGGTCCTCTACATCTGCCTCTATCAAACCAACTTCCTACATGTCTTCCCTCACCACATCCATGAACCTCCTCTTTGGCCTTCCTCTTTTCCTCCTTTCTGGTTGCTCCATCCTCAGGATTCTCCCACCAATATACCCCATGTCCCTCCTCTGCACATGTCCAAACCATGTGTGATGAGTTTAGTATACTTTAGTATATTTCATCAAGTCGCTTGCTTTATAATTGGAGATTTGTGATAAATTAAACAACAAGCAACATTAAATGTTTTATGGTTTTGTGCCCCAGTCTTCAATAGACGTCAGCTGGATTGAGATCTGGTACTGTGAAGGCCATTGCATACTGTATTGTTAAAATTATTTTTCATACTCTTTAAAACAAGTGTTTAATCATAGGATGGTTAACAGTCTCTTCCCTTCAAAGAAGAAAAATACATTTAAATAGGGAATCAGAAATGTTTGTAATGCAGAATCATGAATATTTTTTTTAAACCTTATAATAAATACATTTTAAAATTAATTTTTCAATTTATTTCAAATGTAACATGAAAAGAAATCTATATATAAAATGCTGCATATGTTACTTGTTAAAAATGTGTAATTCCACTTGTTCCTCTTCTCTGATTAAGTATAAGAAGCTCTTATAATGCAAATTGTCTTTAAAATATAGGGAGTTATCAGATTGTTTTTGCTTTGATTGATTTAATACCTGATTATATTATTGTGTTATTAATTTTACCAAGGAAAGTTTTAGAAATGATTTAAATCTTAAATACTCCTGTACTTTTCTCTCTCTTGTTGTCACTGATTATATATATATATGTCACAATAAGAAACACCTTTTATCATCATTAATCATCCCAGCATTACATAACAAAATGTAATTGTAGGAATTCTGACTGGGCATATGACAGACACTATATCAAAATGGTAATTACTTAAGTGCAACATGTCGTATGTATTTAGTTTAGCCATTTACAAGAAGCTAGAAGCTAGACCACTGAATTCATATAGAATGACAAAATGTCAACACATGACAAAATGATGGCTATTTATGGTGAACAAAAAACGAACAGACTCAATACGGAGCCTTGTGCTTAAGACACTACCAAGCTTGAGATGGGATGACTACTTCATATAAGAAGTTGCTTCTCAGAAAACAGAGACATTGCTTTTCTTTGTGCAGGCATAACAGCATGACCTGTAGTTGTCAGCTCTGAACTCTCACAAAAAAAAAAAAAATCCAGCATGGAGGTCATTTGACCGCCTTCTTCTCAGAAGCATGGGTATAAACACAGTCTTTGTTCACAAAACTGATCTGATAGTCATGTGATGGTAGCTTGAGAAGCCAAGAACAGGCCGGGGAGACAGAGTGGCTATGTTTCCACATCCTCTGGTGCTTATTGTGATAGCTCACCACCTGGCTATACAAACACTTTTATTAAAAACAAGCTGCCTGAACAGATGACATCATAATGAGCTACAATGAAGAGCAGGGTCAAAGGAGAACGTCCAGGTGTAATGTCACATAAACACTAGCATGGTACTTTCCCAATTTGTTATAGAGCAGCTATAGTACATCACGGTTTAAAAAAACAGCTTAGATCAGCATGCATTTCATACTGGTTTAAGCTGGTTTATGGTTATTAGTGCTGATTTGGTCACGATTTAGCTGATCAGGCAATATGCTTATGATCTTGCATGCTAACTGACTAGCAAAACTTAACGTCTATTATTCGAACATAACATAACACTTACAACACTTATAATGTACTGTATTCCATTTACGTGTTAACTTTATGCCACTTTGAGTACAGCCTTAATGTAAGATGCTTTTGTGAGATTTTATTGTGTTTACTATGTATTTTTCTCTTTCCATATGATTGTTTTTTTCACAAACACTGCCTTGATCTTAATTCTTGTCTTTTGCTGCTGTCTTGGCCAGGTCACTCTTGTAAAAGAGACTTCATCTAAGTGACCATTTTTTGGTTAAATACAAGACTCTAACTATTCTACCTTGCAATTGAGGCCTTGCTGACTGCATGATCTCAGTCAGACTGGTGGACAAATGATACAAGCTGTTTTTTTTAGCAGTGAATAAAGAATTAAAATATGGTCTTAAACATCTTTTACTCAATAAAATCTCTTTTTTAAGATACCTTTTACACTGTACAAGAGGTTGACAATGAAACCCTCCCTATATTTTATAACAGATGATGAAATGTGCAATAAGTTGTCATTCTATCACAAAAATCATCTAACATAAGACTTGCAATTAAGGGTGATTAAGTTTCACTGGTCTCATGGGAAAAAATGGAGTTGCATAAGCAGAAACAAAGTGAGCTTTTTTTATGAAACGTCTCAACGTTGCTTGTGTTGCAATGACATTAAATCAGCTACGTTTTACTATGTGACGTATAAAAAAAACAAGATTGCAAGAAGTTGCAACAGAAATGCAACATGATTTCTCAAAAATGTAAAAACATATTCTAATTCATTGGTTTTATTAGCAGAATGAAGTAAATAGTGAACTTTTTTAGGAAACGTTTTAAACGGCTTGATTAGTTTTCACTGAAATTAACAGACACATATCCTCATACAGAAGAGAAGTATGATTCTAGACTTTTCATTTGAATTGCAGAAGATAATATTAGTAATAGTGTAACTGTTAGTTATCATGATCAAACTCTAGAATCTCTTATTGATTAATTTCATTCTGCCCAACAGCTTTTGACACATTTGACACAACACCTCTCTGTGAAAAACTGACTCATCAGATTCAGTCAGTAGCACAATTCTGTTGTAACTGACTAGTCAGTTCGATCTCACTTCAAGAGAACCTTGCATAATGTTCAGAGGTACAGTAATGCCTCATGATGTCTGTCACATTTTTCACTTGCACAGCAGCAGTTAGAAGAGAATGTGTGAATTCTGCATGTAGTCACATTGAATGTTCATTCTAAATGATGTTTCAAATAGAAGATGACAGATATATAAAGCGAATCTTATACAGGCTCATGGTCCACATCTAGCCTTACAGAGTCCCATGTCATTTAATCGCTTCCCGACATTGTGTGCCAGAGGAAACGGATGGGAAGCGATCCTTTCACATTTCGAAAACAGCCTGTTTGTTTATGTCACCGAGTGGTTTCTTTGGACTTGTAGGTTTTTTCTGTGTGTGAAATGGTTTGTTGTCGTGTTTTTTGTTTTTGAAGGATGTAGAGTACTAGGTGGTGCAGATTGGGGAATTGATGTCACTGGTCAACAAGCTGCTGATGTATCACAAAAATTACAGTGTGTCCTTATTGATTATTCTTTAGTGGGTTGTGAGAAGCATCGTTTATATTCACAATCCGTATATATGCAGTCACTTGAAGAAGAACTGGAATAGAGAATCCTCAGAGAAAGAGGTGTAAGTAATAGGATGTGTAGGATCATTGATCGCTGCCATTGATTGTGAGAGCTGAATCCAATAGTAGCAATTTGCCAAGACAAAAACAAAAAGAGTTGTATTGGAAGGAAATCTAAGTTGTTACAAGGACTTTGCATAAATATTGTGTCTGGGTGGAACTCTTTGCTCAGTGCTTAATCAGGTGAAAGGCGAGGGCAAGTGTTTTGACATTGCAAATCCTTTCCAGCTATAATCTATCCATCAAAACCTATCCTGTACTTTGGTCATGAGTTCGTGTGTAAGTGAGTGAGTGAAAGAGGGACAGAGAGAGAGAGAGAGAGAGAGAGAGAGAGAGAGAGAGAGAGAGAGAGAGAGAAAGCAAGTAAAGTAAAGTAAAATGTTTTCTCTACACTTGGTTGATCCAGTGCATAAATGGCCTAAAGGTTGGTAGGATTTCTTGAATATTACAATTACATATTAATTTAATTATAATTTTAATAGATATGAATATATATATATATATATATATATATATATATATATATATATATATATATATATATATATATATATATATATGTATGTATGTATGTATAGATAGATAGATAGATAGATAGATAGATAGATAGATAGATAGATAGATAATTATAGAGAATAAATAAATGTCAATATAACTCCTTACCTTCATGATACTGAAGCCTAATTGTTAATCATTAGCTATTCACTGACCAGAGACGACAGAATGTGAGAGAAAACAGGTGTGTGTGTGTGTGTGTGTGTGTGTGTGTGTGTGTGTGTGTGTGTGTGTGTATGCTTGTGCATGCGTGTGTGTTTATTTATGTGCTTTTGTGTAAGTCTGTGTGGTGTATATGTGCTGGGGGTGGTCAAAGTCTGCCTCCTCATCATATCCTATTTCTACCCAAACAAAGGGTTTGTTCAGCTGACTGAGGGGGTGAGGTGCCTAAGTGGAAGAGCCAGAGAGAGAGAGAGAGAGAGAGAGAGAGAGAGAGAGAGAGAGAAAGAGAGCGAGAGAGAGAGAAAGAAAGAAAGAAAGAAAGAAAGAAAGAAAGAAAGAAAGAAAGAAAGAACGAAAGAACGAATATTTCTTTGTAAATGTTCAACTTGGAATTTTTTGGAATTACCACCTATTATTGGTTTGGTTTCCCATGCTCTAAATGACCTAATATAAAAGTCCAACAAAAATGTGCATGCGTGATATTGCTTATTTCATAAATTTCCTGTTGACCTGTTTAACCTTGTCATCATATTTGTATGTATTGGTTTCTTGTGGAAATTACTCAAGGTGTTATGCCCATCTGAAGTACAAACATGTTCAGATCAGTGAGAGAAAGAGGTCAGAGGCAGAGACAACTGGTTAAAAATAGCAGACAGGGCAAACACAAACATATTAATCAGAGATAGCAGCGCTCCTGCCCTATGTCCTAATCCCCAGCAAGTGTGCTCCTGAAACACTTACGATCTGAAAATGTCACCGTTAAAATTAAGGGATATCTTTTTTAATTAAAGCAATGAATCAGTTTAACCCTGAATTATTAATGTCAACCAGGCGAGGTGAAATTACCTTCAGAAAAGGAAAAAGAAAAAAGCTGCAAATGTTGAATCTCATTTAATTTGATGTTTTGTTAAAAGCAGACATTTTTTATGCAGTATGTATCACTAAGGGAGGAGTGTGTAATACAATTAAAATCTAATGAGACGGTTAACACTAACAGGGCAGCAAAGGGTAAACACAGGAAGAGTTTCATTGTGGAGAGAGAGAAAGAGTGACTAAGAAGAAGAAAGGGAGAGAAGGTCGAAGTGTCTCGGACGGGGGCAGGGCATGGCTGTTACTTCTCTACTTGATAGAAGAGAAGTGCTTCAGGCAGGACGCAGCCGTGTGTCTATTGTATTAGAGACATTGTCCCTGGAGAGGCTCCAGACACAAAAAGGCAAAACCATATCAGAGCGTAGGGCATCTGCCTTGACTCTTTATTGGCAAACCAATGAGAAAGTCAATTTGTTTTGCAACAAATGGAATACCACATATAAAAAGACTCCCAGGTGGAAGCACAAAATTATTATAAATAATTATTGGCTTATTCTTTATGATGATCCAGGAGTCCTATAAAATGGTTATTCAACTAAAATTAATTGGGTCCAATTACCAAAATATGTTCTTCACCATAATTTAACCAATGGTCTGGACATGACTACATGGCAACACTAGTTTCCTTTAAATGTTCACACATTTAACAAATAAGACACTTTGATGTAGTTGTGTTTTTTGTCGTAGTGCTTTATGTTACCATTGGTACTGGCGCCATGCACTCTGAACTCAAAAGACATATCTTTGCTATTTTCCACAGGGAGAAGATACACCCAAGTCTTTGTCCATTTGCTTTAAACATTTGTTTTTGTTGTCGATATGTTGCCGATTTCCTTGCACAAGCCATGTCAGCGGTTTGCTAAGTAAACCATATAGTAAAAATTAACATCAACAACAACTAAAAAACAATTCTGTGAAAACTCTCCCCTCTTTATATTTAATATAAATGCTTGTGATTTGATAAAATACACAAAGGAGCTGCACTAGTTCATGTCGCTGAACTATGGTCATTTTTCATACAAAAAAAAGCTCTGCTATAATGTTTTTTGAAATACTTTGCTGATCTAGCATGCAGACCAGAGTCCACCGACTAGTGCCCCTGCCAAGACACTCAGCCATGCATGACCTGTATGTATTTTGCTATTGCTGAGTCCTTTACACATCCCTACCACTTTATAATGAGTGTATCTGAGTGGGACAGTAATTGCAGGATGTTCTGCTGTCCTTCTCCCCCTCAGTTATCAGGACCGTGATAAGACCTGAGAGCTCCTAGGGAGCACAGCCCTGTGAGTTCAGGTGACGAGGATGTAATTACGGCAACTAGAGGCTAACTCTGCAGGATGTTTCCCCAGAGCACCAGCTCGAATGATGCCTAATGACTAAACACACAAAGCGAGATAAAAGAAACACTGTCCCTGTGAAATATGGGTGTTTCCCCATTACACATTTAAAGACAAGAAACAGGAACCAACAAAAGCTTCTGGGGTTCTAGGTCTTATTGACATAGATAGAGTGTGCAATGACATAACTTTTAAGTCCAAGATGAAAAAGATTATAAACACAGCATATGAGTTGACAGCAATGTGATGGGAGTAAAATAAATTTCACACCAGAGCTTAATTTATCTATTAATATGAAACAATTTGTTATTTATTATTTTATAGGCTGGTTTATGAATGTAATGGGGTATTCATGACAATCCAAGCTAGCTTACAAAATGTTTGTATCGCATAAGAACTTTTACGTTTGTGTTCATTTTGGTGCAAGGTGGTGCACTAAGTTTGAGAGATTTCAATTTGTGTAATGGTCATGATTTGGGCATGTAGTTTATTTATGTAGGCATAAGCATGAAGAAAACCAGTCTTACTGTAGTGTTTGTATATTTGGAAGAAATGTTTAGTTCAGTTGGGCATATGAAAGAATTGACATACAACTTTACTACAAAGTACTACTACTTGGGAAATTGTTTTTGTGCAGGATATTACATAACAAGGCTATATAAAAGACAAACGAAACCAATATGTCTGATCATTCTTTTTGTTTTAGTCAGTTTTCTATTTAGTGTTTGAGTTTAGGAAGTACCACCAGTCCCCACTGAACGATCTTAGGCAGACTTCAAAACATACAAGTAATGGTAACACATGGCCAATAGAAAAAGCACTGTTCTAACAGGCCCACAGTTACAGGTGACATTTGTCATGAACAAACTTGAATAAATAAATAGCAATAGGTAAGACTTGTGCGTGCATGTGTTTCCTGGTGTCTTGGCAGGAGATTAAGTGTTGAGTTGGGCTTGATTGTGTTCGACGTGGCAGTTCATCCAGTGATGATGCAACCCTGGTGTCTTTTTTCCAAACACAATGCCCAACACCTCCCCCACCGGAGTCTGGCTTTCCTATGTGCCAGTATTATCAGCTGGGTTTGAGCATTGATGCTGAATTGGTGAAGCAGGTTTGAATGAGAATTGTTGAGCTGCTCCATTGTAAGAGACAGCTGCTTCTCTTGTTGCCGCCCTTCTCTCTGGGGGAGCAAAGGGCACCGACTGCCAGGAGATTAGGTTTCCTTTTGCATTTAGCCACACTGACACACTCTCTCCCTCTGGCTGTTGTGTTTCTCAGAATGACATGCTGTTAGAGCAGATGACATGACATTAGACTTTGGATTATAAAATTCATAGCAGATTTCTTTTGACTGCAAGGTTCCAACGCTATTGTGTTGGGTTTGACAGGTCTAGGTTATGTGGCATTTCTGTTGGTTTCTGGAATGACCTTCAAAAAATCATTCATGCCTTCTTTTTTTGTTTTTTCTTTTTTGCTATGACAGCTTGAGTCTCCTCAGTCAGAACTAGATGAAGTGGAATAGCACAAGTGGCCAAATTGGGGTATTAGAGCTATTTTAAGACGTGTGTGTCTCTCAGCTCAGATTCCAAATTTAGACTGCCTACATCACCGCAGCAAAATGAGCACATATTCTCTGGCCTCAAAATCTACTTGTATACATTTATCCAACATTAGCTAGTTCAACTCTGTTTCTATTTAATGGAATTATTCTGCACCGATATAGCCATCTACCATTGTGAATGTGCCGGAGAGAATTTGTGTTCAGGGAAACATATGTGTAGTAAACTGGTTTAAAGGTGGAGTAAATTTCTGTGAAAAACAAGCTGGGTTCTGCTCCAAGTTATTCTCTGCATCCTGTCATTTTGTGCACAATAGCCCTAGAGGAAGTGGGAAGGCTCACTGGAGCATTTCTATCAGTGATGTTTTAGTGGATCAACAGTTCCACCCAAACAACACTGAAAGATTGACTAAAGACAATGCATTTTATGGCTGGTCGAACTATCTGATCTGTACTACAAAAGTGACAACATAAGCTGCACATTATTACTTGTTACAGTGACATCTGAACAGCAATTGATCTATGAATCATTCATGTGGTCCTAAACACTGTTATTTGGTAAATAGAAACACAATATTAAATATTTTTAATGTGTTTATATATTATACATTTGGATTAGCCTTAATAATATTTCTTAAACATTCCATTTTGAAGCATTACCTTTTAGTATTTATTTTCCTCTTGCAATATACGCTGTTATTTTCTCTATAATGAATATCTAAAACATTCTGACTACGGAAGCTGTTTACAATCTTGCCGCATTGTGCATTCCTGATACTGAGATGCATCACTGATTGGATTTGAAGCACAATCAGTTGTTGATGGCCAGGTGCGAATGCTGCAAAACACATTTAAATGCAGCCATTAGCAGGTCTGAGAAATCATCTCCTAGCATTGAGAGAATGTGCCTCATTTCTGTGCTGCATTGTCTATGGCTGTAGCTGTCAACTCTTTCTTAGGCAGAAATAAAACATCTGATTACATTGTCAACATCTGGGGTGCCAGCTGTAAAGGCACAAGAAGCAACGTGTATTATCTGAATACTGTTGTTAAATACACAGAACTACCTTTTAATACTTAGGAAACTAGTTAACATTTAAGCTTAAGACAATAAGGTACACATGGCAGAGATTGATGCATTCGCTTGTTGTAAATATGCTGTATATTACTTCATGTGTATACACATGTGGCATTAGTTTGGACAGTCTTTGACAGACAAATTAGTCTACATGGATGAAACTACAGCTGGGATGTGGTTAAAAAAAGATTTCACACACACATATTGCACACGCACACAAAAAGATACATACAATTCTGCTAAATGTTGGTGAACAATTTTCTGTAAATCTGTATATATTTCACCTAAAACATGACAAGCTTTTCATTTACATTTACATTTACATTTACATTTGCGGCATTTAGCAGACGTCCTTGTCCAGAGCGACGTACAAAAGTGCTTTGAGTCTCTAGCAATGAATAAATCTACACTGGTACGCCAGATTACACACTTAATATAAATATAACTCTTGAATTCTACAAAGCAAACTTGGAAAGTGCTAATTTAAGTATTTCAGGAAGAGGTAGGTCAACCGTCGCTTGAAGATAGTCAGGTACTCCGCTGTACAGACATCGAGGGGAAGTTCATTCCACCACCTTGGTGCCAGAACAGAGCAAACAAAAAACAGTAAAAGTAAAAAAATAATAATAATTATATATATATATATATATATATATATATATATATATATATATATATATATATATATATATATATATATATATTATGCTGTTCCATGTATATATATATATATATATATATATATATATATATATATATATATATATATATATATATATTATGCTGTTCCCATGTATATATATGTATATATATATATATATATCAAACAAAAACAGTAAAAGTAAAGTAAAATTAAAAGTAATATATATATATATATATATATATATATATATATATATATATATATATATATATATATATATATATATTTTAGATAATGCATATAAAAAACTAGAAGTTGATTACTTTTACTTTTACTGTTTTTTGTTTGATATATATATAATTCATTAGTAGGCTAAAAGTGTGTGAACCTTTAGGAGTAGGTGTTCATTTAAAAAGTTAACTGAAATCATGTGTTTAATTCAAGAGGAAGTTAATCAGGAGTGTAGCAGGTCCTCCAATGTTTCAAGAACATAAACAACACTATCAAAGTCTAGTCTTCACCACCCAAGTTTATGGGAGTGTATCAAACCTTAATCAAAGAAGATTCCTGAGAAAGTTTTTGATGCTTACTGATAAGAGGTTACAAAATTATTTCTAGAACGTATGGCTTCTACAAATTCATTATGAGGCAGCCGGTATACATATAAAGGAAATTCAGGACCATGCTTACTCACCCAATAAATGATCATCCAGCAAAAATCAATTCAAGGGCACGGCATATAATAAAACCGGAAGTCACAGAGAACCCCAGGGTAATGTCTAAGAACCTACAGGTCACTCTTTCATTGAATCAGTGTCAATGTTCATAATGTCAGGGTACATCATTGGGAAAACAATGACTAAGAACAGCATGCATGGCAGAATATCAAGGAGAAAGCCACTACTCTCCAAAAACAACACCACAGGCTTTCCGAAGTTAGCTCAAGCCTACATTGATAAACCAGATTACAATTGGAGGAATTTTCTGTGGACAGAACAAAATAGACCTGTGTGGTTTAAATAAAAGTTTGTGTTTGGTAAGAACCAAACACTGCATTCCAGCATAAGAGCTTTATTCCGCCCATTAAGCATAGGTGAGGCAGTATCAAGGTTTGGGGCTGCTTTGCTGATTACAGTTCAAGGATAGCTTGCCATTATTGATGGGCCTATTAATTTTTTATTGTACCAGCAAATTATACAGGAGAATGTAAGGGGAAAGTCAAGAACTCAGTAGAAACTTTGTGGAAGGACCAAAAAAGAGCAGTTCATGCAAGGAAGCCCCTTACTGCACTGAAACAGTTTTGTAAGGAGTGGGCCAAAAATCCCCCAAGCTTACTGTGCAGGACTGATCACCAAATGGTTGAAGTTATTGCTACTACCCACTTGTTGAAAGCAAAGATTGATATACTTTGAATATTCTCAAAGAAATTTAACAAGAAACAATTGATAATTTTGCTTACAATAATAAATAAACCACCAAACAAATAAAATACAACAATTATAAAAAAAAAAAATTGTGACACCTTTTAATTCTGTCCTCTTTTTAGGACTAATATCTGACTGATGAAGAAAAATATGCAATTGTAAAGAGTTCACATTCTAAATTGTAAAGGGTTCACGATCAATCTATCTATCTATCTATCTATCTATCTATCTATCTATCTATCTATCTATCTATCTATCTATCTATCTATCTATCTATCTATCTATCTATCTATCTATACATATATATACTCATATATAATATACAGCTTTAGTAGTCTTTGTCCTCTTTGAGTGGAGTGTGTGTGTGTGTGTGTTTCAGACATATGGTTAGTCTGCCACGGTGCTCATCAGTGTCGCCTCCGCATTGTGATGCAGCAGTTCTGAAGAGCAGCTGGACTCGGAGAGGAAGAGTGCTTAAACAGGCACCTTTTGTGGATCAGCTGTCTCTGTTGTGGCTTTGTCGTTTCATTCGCTCCTCCCAACTCTCAATGAGGACCCAGACTGGTTTTGACATGCTAATACCATGTCTGTTCCAGTCGGCCCAGCTGAAGAGCAGCATGCTTTACATGTGGTGGAGGAGGTTGGTGAAGGGAGTGGAAATGAGAGAACAAAGTGGACAGGCAGTCGTCTGAAGTGTGCCACACATTCAGAATTTATGAAAAAGATCTAGTGTTTTTAGCTTATCTTTCGTGGTCAAACATCATAGGAATGATAGATTTAACCTTGTCAAGTGCAGGGTTTAAAAGAGGCAGCTTTCAATGAAGCAAATGTCTATTCTGCTGAATGTCACACTAAAGAGCAAAATTTGATTCATTAAATTTCACAAGGGCACTTTTATGAGTAAAGCCCATAAGCTCAGTAACTTATTAGACATACTTTTTTTGATGAGGGGAATATAAAACTCTATCATACCACCTTATAGCAGATATTATTGTAGGGGATTATTTTCACTACAGCAACTTTGATGTGACAGTTTGTGTGTTTCTGGCATGAATATATCAGGGACAGTAAAGTTAGTGGGCCTCTGTATCACCTCTATATCACTGCTTGCTTGAGGAAAGACCAGGGATTAAATATTATCTGGATAGGGGTGGTCTTATGGTGGTCTATTTTACATTAATTGGCAGGATAGTGGGAGGCTCACAAACTGTGCAACAGATGGGCTAAACACCTGCAAAGTGTTTTAATAAATAAGGAACATAACACAATAGGGCTGTTTGTTATAGGACAGAATTGATAAAGGCAGCATGGTACATAATGCCCAACATATACTGTTTACCCTATCCTTAGTGGTTTTATTTCTCATATGTCACAAATCAAGATTCATTCTATAATGCTCAATAAAACCCTACTGCACCATATTAATGATTATATGTTCTTCTTTTGTTATATATCATACTTTTAATCTGTAAATTATTATAGGTTTATTATGCAGATCGTCAACCATAAACTTTCTTGTGAGACAGCTGTTAATGATGCCATATTAAAATGTGCACATAAATAATTAAAAATCTGTTAATCTTTTAAATGACAGTCATTTATTAAAAAGAATGTACTATCTGTTTGAATTCTGTTTTTTTTTTGTATCAGTAGATAATACAATTCATGTCTTAGTTTTGATAGTTTTTGATATTTTTATAGCACCACACACCATGACAAATTCCTTGTACATGCAACCCATGATACTTGGCAATAAAGATGATTCTAATTACACCTTGTTATTATTTATTTTACAGAAATTAAGAAATCATCTCTGAAAAATTAAGTACATCCTTGCTGCTTTCATTGGGATTTAGATGCTAAGTAGCACCCAAGTGCTGCTAATCAAATGGCCTTGATTAATTGATCATCAGCAATGTGACCACGACTATAAAAGCTGCATTTTTATAAGTTTGATGGCCTGAAGCATTTAGGTGAGTAACATAACTCCAATGAGGAAAGACATCAGCAATGATCTTTAAGAAGCAAGTATTACTGCCCGGGGAAAGGGGAAGGGTTATAAGGCCATTTCCAAACAATTTAAAGCTCATCATCCCATAGTGAGGACCATTATTCACAAATGGACAACATTCAAGACAGTTGCAAATCTTCCCTGGAGTGGACATGCCAGGAATTTCTCACAAGGTCAGAGCATGCAATGCTCAGAGAAAATGTAAAAACCCAAGAGTTATATCTCAAACTCTACAGGCTTCAAATGATTGTATATCATCAGAGATGATATGGAAAATTAATCAGCCCTCTGACCGAGTAAATTCAAGAACTCATCATTTTCTATGTACAGATTTTTTTTTCCAGAAGTCTCCAGTTATGTGTATGTTCTGGCATCACCATTTTGAAGCTGCTTCAATAGCTGACAGAATATGTGCTAACCGACACTGTTAAATTGCTGTTCAGATGCCTGTCTATCCCAAGGGTAGGTAATTAAGATACTGTAGGAAAACGATGGAAATCAAGCTTGACAGTGCCAGATCGCGCTCTGCGGTATATTTCCAGTATGCAATCATTCACAGCAGGTTATTATTCTTCATAGAAAAAAAAAAAACACTCTTGAAACTCTTGAAGCACTGGGTAATATTACAGTTATCATGAACAATGCAGAGGTTAATCAAGCATGCCTGTCTTCTGCTTAGAATTCAAAGGGCTTTCATTAAGCTGCACTCAGTCTGAATTTAGGTCAAAACTCACCTTAAAAAGTGCTCTGCTGTAAAAAAAAAATAATAAAAATCTACTTTATTTTCTGTTTTGTCTTTTTGGCAGCAGTGAAGTGCTCTCAAATACAAATCATACCACCTGCCATTTATAAAGCAGAACCCCTAATATTAAATTAACACCTATGGTGTTTATATACGTCAGGCTGGACAGAGCTCAACATTGTGCTGCAGCTCCTTCTTACTATTCCCTCCCTCATGCTGCTGGCATCTGCTTCTGGGTTACTGCAGGATTAAAGCTTGACAAGAAGGGCGGATGAAACACTGACAGCATGCCGACTTCTTCAGGCCCAGATGGTCGGACCAGTCATTCTGCGGTTCAAATATCCACCCACGCGTCCACATACACACATACAATAGCATAGACACACGTGTTACACTTGGAAAATAAAACACAATGGACTTTATCAGAGTGAGTGTGGTATTAGTTAGTTGCTCCCACTTGTCCTTTTATAGATAGATCTGTGAATCACTTTACTCCTACTGAGTACCTGATGGAAAGAAATAATGGGGCCCAGAAGCTGCTGCTGATTGATACAAATGGATAGATGAAATGATTTTTCATTCTAACAGTAGGTGTGCATTAATGCACTGTTGTAAAATGATGTAACAGGATTACTGAAAAAAAAACAAAAAAAAGACATGCTGGGATGCTTGTGACTGAGAGAAATGTGTGTTGTTTTGTGTGATGACTCGAACTGAACGGGTCACTTGGACTTGCACCTGGGTGACAGGTGGTGAGTCAGCAGAGATCCTATTTACAATGTAACACTGTGTTTGTGTGTGTGTGTGTGTGTGTGTGTGTGTGTGTGTGTCATAGTCAGAGTCAGAAAAACAAAAAAAGAGAGTCTCTTTGAATGTATGTATATATATATATATATATATATATACACACAAATGGCATGTTTCTGTGCAAATTCTACAGGAAAGAAAACGCAAAAGTAGAAATTGTTTTAAACTGTTTTGGCCGAGCTTTCCTTATGATGTCCAGATTTTTTTTTTTTTAAGTCTGTATTGTAAATGTCCTTGTAAGTTTATCTGTGATTACATTTTTCTTCTATGTCAGTCATTGTGGAATAAAAAAAAACAGCTATTAAATCCACAGGAATATATTTAAGCTTGTGCAGTTTGCTACAGATGTGGTTGTGAGCTCTGATTGAAAATTCTGATGTGACTGGACACCAGTTAGACCCCCTCAGAGTGTCTTAATTGGGCATAATTGTATAAATATTCATGGACAAAAACATATTAAAATGTGAGTCAGTGATTCTGATATAGTTTAGGTTGGTAGGTAGGTAGGTAGATAGATAGATAGATAGATGATAGATAGATAGATAGATAGATAGATAGATAGATAGATAGATAGATAGATAGATAGATAGATAGATAGATAGATAGATAGATAGATAGATAGATAGACTGACTGATCTTTATTGTCATTTCATAAAACAGGTACACAGCAACAAATTGCAGTTTAGCATCTAAAAGAAGTGCAAATAGAACAAGTGCAAGTTGACAAGTGCCGATAAATGTGAAAATAGATGGAGAGCATGTAATATATAACTGGATAAATGTACAGCAAATTAATGTAAAGGCTGTGGCAGTAAAAACATGTCCATAAGCTGTTGAGCAAGTACAAATAAATATAAAGGCTATGGGTAGTGTATAAATGTGTGGGAGCTGGTCAGCAAGTACACTAAGAATATTGACATGTAAACACACACACACACACACACACACACACACACACACACACACACACACACACATATATATATATATATATATATATATATATATATATATATATATATATATATATATAGTGTTTGCCCCCTTCCTGATTTCTTTTTTTTTTTGCATGTTTGTTTCAAATCATCAAACTAATTTAAATATTAGTAAAAGATACCACGAGTGAACCCAACATGCAGTTTTTAAATAAAGGTTTTTATTATTGAGGGAAAACTAAATCCAAAACTACATGACCCTGTGTGAAAAAGTGTTTGCCCCCAAACCTAATAACTGGTTGGGACACCCTTAGCAGCAACAACTGCAATCAAGTGTTTGCGATAACTTGCAATGAGTCTGTTGCAGCGCTGTGGAGGAATTTTGGTCCACTCATCTATGCAGAATTGTTGTTATTCAGCCACATTGGAGGATTTTCGAGCATGAACCGCATTTCTAAGGTCATGCCACGGCATCTCAGTAGGATTCAGGTCAGAACTTTGACTAGGCCACGCCAAAGTCTTCATTTTGTTTTTCTTCAGCTATTCAGAGGTGGACTTGCGGGTGTGTTTTGGATCATTATCCTGGTGCAGAACCCAAGTTCGCTTCAGCTTGAGGTCACGAACAGATGGCCTGACATTCCAGGTCCTGAAGCAGCAAAACAGCCCCAGACCATCACACTACCACCACCATATTTTACTGTTGGTATGATGATCTTTTTCTGAAATGCGGTGTTACTTTTACACCAGATGTATTGGGACACACACCTTCCAAAAAGTTAAACTTTTGTCTCATCAGTCCACAGAGTATTTTTGGGGATCATCAAGATGTTTTCTGGCAAAACTGAGACGAGATTAGTTTGATGATCTGAAACATTAAAGTGTGACAAACATGCAGAGAAAAAAAAAAAAAAAAAAAAAAATATATATATATATATATATATATATATATATATATATATAGAGAGAGAGAGAGAGAGAGAGAGAGAGAGAGAGAGAGAGAGAGAGAGAGAGAGAGAGAGATAGAGATATATATTAGGATAATTTAGGATATACAATACATTTAATTACAGGATAAATGAATAGAATGATTGTAAAGAATAATGATATTATATACAGAATAAATGTTCAGAATGATTTAGAATGTACAGAGTGGAGCAGAAATGCATTACGATTACTAGCAGTAAAATCAGTAAAGCATCAGTGAGTCATTAGTGTTCTAGCAGTGTAGTGTGGAGTTCAGTAGCAGATGAATGAAAAAAAAAATAATCTTTTTTTAAATATTTAATTTAATTTGTCTTTAAATGGCATTATAATACAAGTTTAGGTTAACAATGAGTAATACGCTTGATAAGGATAACAATATTTACACAAAAATTACATTAGCAGTTTTTTACCCAGGCAGGACAGGCTACACACATTCCTCATTAGCCACTGAATAAGTGATAGTAGTTAGCTAAAACGAAGTTTTACCCCTATATTTCACAAGATGATAAAACACTTTGTTACTGTACTTAAGTAGAGTACAGTACAGTAGTAGTAGAGTAGTTTTTCTGGTATCAGTACTTTACTTCAGTATTTATTTTTCAGACGTTTTACTTTCACACATAACATATTTTACACACATAGCTGTACTTTCTACTTTTTACATTTTAAAACCAGGCTCATTACTTTAGTTTTAATCTATTTGGTGACATTATCAATATGTTTCCTCTCATTGTGCACTGTTTTTGGCCCATCAACCTACCATTGGTGTATCCTTTCCTGGGACCACAGACGTAGACTAGTTTATGAAGCTAACAACAAGCAATGGAAAAGGCAACAAGAAGTCTGGGGATAATGTGGATGAGACTTTCATTGAATAACAAAATTAGAAATCCTTTTGTATTAAGATATTAATATGACACAAGGTCCAGTTCCAGCATGACACTAAAACAGGGAGGGAATAATGGAATTCTTAAATACAAGTCAGAACCCAAACTTCTTTACTTTGAGTGAAAAAGTGCAGTCAGTATTTCAACTCTTTTAAAAGATGAGTATCTGTACTTCTACACGAGTGAAGGATGTGTGTACTTTTGCCATCTCTGGTTATCTACTGGTTGAAATGGAAATGAGTTGTGAAATATCCAGGATATCCTTACGCTTACCGCATCACAACGGCTGTTTATTAAAAAAAAAGAAAATTGGTTCAGTTTGTTTTAGAGCAGGAAGCATTGCGATTGAATAGCAACAATAGTGTCAAAGAGTTCATTCCATTAGCTTGCCACCTGATTTGAGAATGGTATGTATTCCAGGGAAAATCGTATGGCAACTGCCTTATTCACTTAATATTTGCCCATCGATAAATGATAAGTGAACACACTGCAATCCCCAATGGAATTATTGCTTATAATACATTTTATGTACAAGGCCTCCAATACCCCATTTAACCCATCTCTCTCTCTCTCTCTCTCTCTCTCTCTCTCTCTCTTTCTCTCTCTCTCTCCGACACACGCACACGCACACGCACAGCAGGTTTCTCTTCTACCTATTGAGGCACATGAAAGCCTGGTTTTGCTCACCATCCTAATGAACACAGAGCACAGAGTTGTGTGAGGGCACATGGTGCAAACAAGCACCCACATGTTTTTATTTAATTACACAGTTAGATTTGCACAATATTTCCTGTCAATAGCCCCTCCACAGTCTTCACAGTGGGGTCTATGCCAGCAAAAAAAAACAAACCACATTCTTTAGATAATTGTGTTTAGAAGACCAGAGGCACTGCTGAACAGCCCAGGAAACAAAAGCAAAACTGTATTATCTGCTAAATTAATATAGATATTAATATAATGTAGGAGATTGTGCTTGTAAGGCTATAAATGGACAGATGAAGCTCTCAGCATGATCCAGTGCTCTCTCTCTCTCTCTCTCTCTCTCTCTCTCTCTCTCTCTCTCTCTTTCTTTCTTGTTACCCGCCCCCATAATCAAATTAGGCTTATCCAGGCACAGGGAGGATGCTGGCTGTGCATGGACACACACTAGACTACACCCTCCAACTGCTGTATTGTTTTCCTAGAAAAGGATGTTGTGGGAGGCGTCTAAGTACATGGAACTGTACCACTAAATATTTTCCTTGACAGGTCATTTTTATTCAGTTTTAATTTATTTCTATACAATGCACATGTCTTTTTGATACTATACTCATAGTCAAACTGCACATACTTTTATAAAGTATAAATGCATTAGCACTGGCCAAATACTATTATGATAATAATATCATAGCTTAAAATAGCATTTATCTATAATCATTAGCTACTTGGTGGTTATGTAATTCTCAGGCAACACAGACCATACTCAGGAGCCCTAAGGTCTGAACACAATGAACCAACAGGAAGTGGGAAGATCCGTTTAATGCCATGTTAAATCACACATTTTATTATGTGACTCATAGAGTGAGCTCTTTCAAATTCTTATATTAAGTGATTTATTTTAGAAATATAAGCACATTTTCTTTTGTCTTACTATCAGACTGGTAAAACTATAAAACACACTGAAGTACAATTAACAAACAGTAATGTTTAAAAGCAACCAAATGAACAAAGTCTTTAAAGTGTCCTTTAGGCTTCTGTAGGAGTGATAATGTGATGAACTTCTACATCCCAAAATATGTAAAGCCTTATTTTTTTTATAAAATTATACAGAAAATGTAAAAACTAATGGTTATTGAATCCTAGCACATAATTAACAGTAAAAGCTGTAAACAGCATGTCCAGATTGTCAGTATTGCAGTTTTGCATTTGAATAACATAAAAGCGCCATCTAGCGGACAAAACATTCACTTTAACTCAAAATGGACTTCAACGTGTCTTAATTACTGTATATGACTTTATTATATTAGTATTATTAACATGCAAGGCTTATGTATTTCTTGCTGGTGGATAACAATGACTGGCACACGTTTATGATCTGTTTTATTTTGCTTTTTTCCTTCTTTTTATTATTATTATTATTACTTTTAAACTTTAGCCTACTGAACATATAATACGTAAACCAAGCTGAACTTACATGTAGAATACCTGTTAAATATTTCACCAAAAACAAAACAAACAAAAAAACTCTAATCAGCAAAAAACAAAACACAAATAGAAACAATTAGAAAATGTTTTTTTTTCCAAGTTAAATGCTATTCGTTCATGTAAGGAAGTGATGTCTTTAGTCTTTTTTCGCTTAGCTAACATGCTAAAGCTTTCAGATTTCTGAAAACAACAACAACGTGATGCTTGGATTGCAGCAGTGAAGACAGAAGGCTTATACAGACTAACAACTCGAGAATATATACTGTTATCTAAAACCAACAACACATGATGAATTAGATTAATATAAATTAGAATTAGATTAAATTAGACTCATTAGCCGGCATTGTATTGCATGCTCTTGTTTATTCGTGACCATACACAGGGCTCAGATGGAGCATTTCACACACACTGTTCCACAACAAGGATCACATTAAATCATTATTTATGCAAAAAATTATGATCGAACACAACAATCAATTTTATAACACGTGTTCATGGGTTCTTGGTTTTGTTCTGCTGATCGCTTTATAATCAGTGCAGTCCGGACCCTGACAAGTTGCTCGGGAGATTACAACACTCAGTTTATTGAACATCAGGAGGTGTAACCCGTACATAAGCCACAGTGGATTAAACAGTGCATCTCATCTCATCTCTTTCTCTCTCTGCACTCTCACAACTCCCGCATGGACTGCTCTTTCCTGCGATTCCAAATCACCGTTCTCACGCTATTATCTCCAGATCTTATTTAAAGTTGTAGTATGTCATTTATAACCTTACATTTTACTTCCTACCATTTACCAGAATTCATTTAGCAATGTGATTTATTATTATCGTAACCATACAGAATTACCCGGCCATGCGATCGCAATTAGCAGTAATAACCTCCGCGGTTACCATAGCAACGACCCAACCAGAGGACGTTTTTAAACCGCGTGTGACGCTCCAACCCTCGCACAACACAAGCTCAACATCATCCGCATTGTAGGACCAAATGTTTTAGATTTTTCTGCTTAATTAAGGAAGTAATTGTAGGCATTGAGACTACTATAACCGCATCTTTACCGCTACTCTCGTGTGGACACAAAGGTCTTAACCAGATTTTAATACACATCTGGATTTAGTACTTCAGGCACATGTTTAATGTTCTGAGTGAAAATGTGTAGTCTCAATATCTGATTTAAAGAGTCCGCTAATTTCACTGTATCATCTCTTAACTGTTCTGTTTTAGCTAAACTTAGAAAGTATGTTAGTGTTTTTATTTTATTTATTTATTTATTTATTTTTTGACAGCTCCATGCTGTCAAAACCGGAAACCGGAAATACTTTAGGACCAGACATGCGTATCATCACCTAAATAAATAAATAAATAAATAAATAAATAAATAAATAAATGTAAACGCAAAATTAGTTGAAAGTTTATACTTTTATTTGTTTGTTTGTTTTTAAGTTCACTATAAGGTCTTGTTATATCGTTCCCAGAAAGAAAGAACCAAATGAGAACCAAACGCTTTTGGGCTTTTTGTTATTCGATTAAATAAAATGGGTGAATTTTTTTTATTTTTTTTTATAAAACAAACCTGCCTTAAAAGTTACATGCCAAATCAAGACAGAAAAAACAATCCGTGACGTTTAGTTTAAGTAAATTTTGGACCGAGGTATAAATATAATCCCAGGAATGATGTGAGTTTTGTACACATACTGCAACACACAGAGAAGGACTTCATACGTCAAAGGCTGTACCGGAAGTTTATTGTGACTGCCGATCTTTAAACACTGTGAATAGGCATTAGCTGCTAAGAGCGGTCTGTCCGTATGTTTAGAGATTAGCGCATGCATGGCTGGGTTTTCTCTGATTACAGTGCTCGTGCTAGTTTAGTTTGCACGAGAGAGTGATAGTGATCTGCCTATGAAGCGGCGCCCAGGATCTTTACACAGATTTTATTTCATATACATATATTTGCTCAGGTAAGATACTGGCAAACCGTGCCCTATTTTGTTTGTTATATAGATTGCAGTTGAGTAGTGCTGCAGTGTTATGCAATCACAACAACCTCGTGTTCGCGTGCTGGCGGACTGACAGTCCACCTGACTGCTCATGCTGACCTGCGCGCGAGGAAAGAGAGCGTATATCTGTAAGATATTTACTGTTTAACGCCCTACATAAAAAGTAGGAACAAGTTGGAGAGTGTCGTGAGCTTTAGGTAAAGTTATGACGCTGAGTTGAGCACTAGCCGGGGGGGGGCCCTCATGCTGAAAAAGCACCTGATGACGTCACAAAAATAAATTTGAATATCGGTTAAATCGCAGGTATTGTTTGTATGTGAAGACGTGCAGCCTCTACATATCATATCTGTGAACCTGTGCTGTTTTCTTTTCAGGTTTTCATCCCTAACATGAAGTACATTTTGGTCACCGGTGGAGTTATATCAGGAATCGGGAAAGGCATTATTGCTAGCAGTGTGGGAGCAATCCTCAAATCCTGTGGCCTCCACGTCACCGCCATCAAGATCGATCCCTACATTAACATTGATGCAGGCACATTTTCTCCCTACGAGCACGGTGGGTTTACCTGCATGCAGTCCAGTTGTGTTGCATTACCTTGTATTCTGCTGTTCAGCATCACACACACACTGTTGTTGTCTTTCAGGTGAAGTGTTTGTGCTGGATGATGGGGGTGAAGTTGATCTAGATTTAGGAAACTATGAACGCTTTCTGGATATCCGGCTAACCAAAGACAACAACTTGACTACCGGGAAGATTTATCAGTCAGTTATAACAAAAGAGAGGAGAGGAGATTATCTTGGCAAAACTGTGCAAGGTGTGTCACACGTCACATCTTTTTTTTTCCTGTTTGCTGACAACAACAGAACCTTTTTTTTGTTGTTCTGGTTTACGCCTAGCGAGTTTGGAGCACTAGTTTGATCTCATGCCTTCAAATATGAAGAGTATTTGGAGATTTTCTGCCGCATTTAATCATACACTGTTAGAAATGCGTTTATTAGAGGGACAGCGTATGGAGGACGTTTTAGAGACAAGATGAGAAAGGCGAGATTGAGATGGTTTGGACATGTGCAGAGGAGGGACATGGGGTATATCAGTAGGAGAATGCTAAAGATGGAGCTCCCAGGAAGGAGGAAAAGAGGAAGGCCAGGGAGAAGGTTTATGGATGTGGTGGGGGAAGACATGCAGGTAGTTGAGGTGAAAGAGGTAGATGTAGAGAACAGAGGGGTATGGAGACGGATGATCCGCTGTGGCGACACCTAATGGGAGAAGAAGAAAGAAGAAGACTTAATCATTGCAGTTAAGGAAGTAATAACATGCTGTTATAGGGAAAAAAAAACCATGGTGGTGTGGGGTTGTTTATTTCTCAATATCAGCATGCCCTAAAGTGTTTTGTTTTTCTTATACCACACATTTTCCCAGCAATGACACTTTTAAAAGTATTCATGAACAACACATTGTGCTTTTTTACTGTTTCTAGTTGCAGGTAATGTTGCGGAATGACATTGAGCCACTTGAACTAAAATTGCACACTGGCTTCCCTTTTACCAGCTTCTCGCTTAAAGTTATAATACAAAATAATTCATAGATATTAAGACAAGAATAATAAAATAAATGATAGTTATCAAGACAAATGTCCAAATAGAACATACAAAATTGTCCATCCTAAATTAAAACTGACTACACTATCAGCTGTAACTTGTAATCAAATCAAATTTTATTTGTCACATACATGTACATACAGGGTACGACATGCAGTGAAATACTTTTTACGATGGTCCGGCATGAGGGAATAGAATGGGGAGAAAAATAAAACAAAGAAAAATAAGGCAGATAAATAAACTATAAACTTTCTTTCAGCTTCTCCCGTTAGGGGTCGCCACAGCGGATCCTCCGCACGTTTTTGATTTGGCACATGTTTTACGCTGGATGCCCTTCCTAACGCAACCCTCCCCAATTTATCCGGGCTTGGGACCGGCACTGAGAGTGGCTGGGGATGGTTCCCTGACCGGGAATCGAACCCGGGTCGCAGATAAATAAACTATAAAAACTATATAAAATATAAGAATATATAAAGAATATATAAAGATGTATATGAGAGAAAAAGATGTATATACAAATATATGCTTATGGCAGTAAGCAGTAAAACAGTATACAACAGTAAACAGTAGTAAACAATTTAAGGTGGTTTTGATTGTCCGTAAAGTGTCTGTGTGCAATATGGTGTTGTGTAAAGTGTCCATAAAGTGTCCATAAAGTGTCCGTGTGCGGTATGGTGTGGTATAAAGTGTCCGTGTGCGGTATGGTGTGGTATAAAAAATATAAAGTGCACTGTACTGTGCGAGTCCAGAGTTTAAAGTGTTGTAGTGTGAAAAGAGATATGTGCAGAGAAAAAAGTGTGATGACTCCTTTTATACATGTAAAATAAATGTGTCCTTATGGAAAACTTCACCAAATTAAATTTATTTCTTAACTTATCAAAGAAATAGCATTATTCTGAAAAAACAGACAGATATTCTAAATGCTGATGTATTGATTGTGGAGTGTGCACCATTATGATGCAGCTTGAATGAACTGATAGTATAGACATGATATATATGGTTGAACGCTATATAGATCCTATATAAATTTCGAGCAACATATTTATATATTTATATTCTGCATTTTGACAGCATTGTTTTCCTCAAATACTCTGACAATCAAAAGAGTTTAAAATTGAGGTCCCTGAGCTGAGACTTCAGTACAAATCACATGCAATGAAGTTAATGGATATAGAGGATTTCTAAAAATGTTGGCGGATTATGCTGATTTGATCCATGCTGTTTCTCCCAGTGGTACCACACATCACCGATGCTATTCAGGAATGGGTTATGTGGCAAGCCAAAGTGTCAGTGGATGATGACGGGGTCGAGCCACAAGTCTGTGTAATAGAGGTGCATTTTTTTTTTTGCCATTTTTGACACAATTCACAGTGTTGATAGGTCACCCACGTGTTGTTGACCTTGAACAGATATTTACTTGTATGTCATAGTTGGGAGGTACCGTGGGAGACATTGAAAGCATGCCTTTCATAGAAGCCTTCAGGCAGTTCCAGTTTAAGGTGAAACGAGAGAACTTCTGCAACATTCATGTCAGTCTGGTTCCTCAGGTAGGAGACAACCCACTTTACAGTTATGTCATTTATTTACCTGCACGCTTCACAGCATTTCCTACACTAACCTGTTTTGCTTACTGATGTTTAAAGGAAACTAATGTTGTGGCTTTAATAATAATAGTAATAATAATGACAATAATAATAAAAATAATGGTCTGTTCTCAGCCCAGTACTACAGGAGAGCAGAAGACTAAGCCTACACAAAACAGTGTGCGAGAGCTCCGTGGTTTGGGCCTTTCACCTGACCTGGTCAGTCAAATTCCCTTTCCTATTTTTTTTTAATGCACAAATCCCACATTTGCATGTATGGATATGCAAGTGGCTTCTTTCCATTATTGTGGGGGTCTATCTATCCATCCATCCATCCATCCAGTGGGACATTTATAAATATCAGTAATGTTATAACACATAAACAGTAGTTCCTATATACAGTAAAAAAATCTTAATAGACTTAAAAAACTAGCATCCACTGAAACCATTATTAAACTGAACACAGTCAACATGGTGTAATTTCAGCAAATTTCTTATGGAGCAATCAGGGAAAAAACTCTTTTTAACGATGTACAGACACAAATCACAATATCATCCACAAACATCGTAGTTAATGGAGACTGCTATCTGACCTCGTCCGTCAACCTGTCCATCACCACTCAAAACCGATCCTTGATGCAATCCAACCTCCACCTTGAACCAGTCTGTCGTTCCTACTGCACCCTTAACTGCTGTCACACTGTCCTCATACATGTCCTACACCACCCTCACATACTTTTCTGCCACACCAGACTTCCTCATACAATACCACAACTCCTCTCTCAGCACCCTGTTGTACGCTTTCTCTAAATCCACAAATACACAATGCAACTCCTCCTGACCTTCTCTATACTTCTCCATCAACATTCTCAAAGCAAATATTGCATCCGTAGTGCTCTTCCTCGGCATGAAAAACCATACTGTTGCTCACAGATGGTCATCTCTTCCATCAGTTTAAATAAGATAACTATAATAGTATAAGGGCATCTGCCAAATTATGCAAATATAAACACTTATACGTCTTAATACAAAACCAGAGCAAAATGTTTGCCACTGTCTGTGATAATCTAACACTTTTCTTTCCAATATGTGTCTGTTTCTTTAGATCGTTTGCCGGTGTGCTACCCCTCTGGACACTGCAGTGAAAGAGAAGATCTCAATGTTCTGTCATGTAGAGCCAGAGCAGGTAGCTTCACCTGACTCCAACTGAGAAATATTGCTATTGAGAGATCAGTTTTGTCTATTTTAATGAATCAGATCTGTTTAGAAAATTCTAAATGTGCCTAATCTACTTTATTAATTTTTTGTAGGTCATCTGTATACATGATGTGTTTTCAGTCTACAGAGTTCCACTGCTCATGGAGAATCAGGGAATGGTGGGGTTTTTTTGCAATCGCCTAAATCTCCCCATTGAGACAAAACCCCACAGGATGCTCACCAAGTGGAAAGAAATGTCAGATAGGTCAGGATCTTTGTTTTTTCCTTCACTTTATTTACATTAAACATACAAACAAATGCTTCATGAATGTTTTGACTATTTCCTGTGTATTCTGTTTGGACTGGTGTGTTTTTCTTGACAGAACTGACCGCCTTTTGGAAAGCACATCGATTGCGTTAGTCGGAAAGTACACCAAATTTGCAGACTCCTATGCATCAGTGATTAAAGCACTGGAACATTCTGCCCTTGCAATCAACTACAAGCTTGAGGTGAAAGTAAGCCATGCTCTTGATTCATGACTTCACTTATGAGTAACCGATGCTCATCAGTGCTGTTAAAGATATTTCATAAGCTCGTGTCCCTGAGAAGATTCATTTATATTAATATATTTACGTTATTACTTACAGTAGACTTCAGAAATCTTTTTCTGTCTTAGTACATAGACTCTGCATATCTGGAGCAGAGCACAGAGCAGGATGACCCAGTGAAGTATCACGAAGCCTGGCAGAAGCTCTGCAGTGCTGAGTGAGCCCAGTTTCACCTAACACATGGCTATACACCCTGCTGTCTCTGTGAAAACGCAATGTTTTGTAGAACTGCTCTAGCTGTGGCACAGGGTTATCCAAGCTTATCCAGAAAGAGCCAGTGTGAAAGCAGGTTTCCATTCCAACTAAGCAGAAGTTACTCAAAGCCAAAAGTAACTAATAAAACAGGTGACACTAGATGTGGCTCCTGCTATGAATGGGTGAAGTAATTAGGAAAAGTGCTGTGTATTGTAAATGATATTTCACAGATTAATTTTTACTTTAATTTCTGCAGGGTTTTTTTCTCAACCGCAAAATCATTCGTGACAGTAAAAAAAAAATAATAATAATAATAAATATTACAATATTGGTTTTAATTTAGTGTTGGAAAAAAAATGCTATTCTTTTGTTATGTGCTTCAAACGAGGCCTAATTGTAGACTGTTTAATATCTAATGTTTGGCTTACGGCTGTTTATTTAATCTTCCAGTGGTGTTTTGGTGCCAGGAGGCTTTGGTGTCCGAGGCACTGAGGGAAAGATTAATGCTATTAACTGGGCAAGGAAACAAAAAGCCCTTTTTAGGTAAACTGACAGTTCACACTTACTTTAGTATGTCTTTTATTCTAAAGCTTAAATATATCACTGCATATGATTTTCAAACTGTGTTTTGCAGGTGTTTGTCTGGGCATGCAGCTTGCTGTGTGCGAATTTGCTCGCAATGTGCTAGGCTGGAAAGGTAAGTTGTGTTTCCAAACCAGTTTTTGTTTATCTTACCAGTGCTTATATTTATCAGATATTGTCTTTGTACAGATGCCAACTCAACTGAATTTGATCCTGACACAACGCACCCTGTAGTAAGCAAACATTGTTTCGACTTTGTTGGTAATTTTGATAAATAGTTATACTTTTATTATGGATAAAACAAAGGTGTTAAGATAATAATTAGGATATCGACAACGCTTCTCTGAAAAATCCCTCATGCATATATTAATGCAGGTGATTGAAATGCCAGAACATAATCCTGGACAAATGGGTGGCACTATGAGGTTGGGGAAAAGGCGAACCATCTTCAAAAGCACCTCAAGTATTCTCAGTATGTTATGATTTGTGATGAAGTATTGAATAATTCATGCTGTTTTTAGAGAGTACATATCACTAAAATGATGATTAAACAAAATGATGTTGCTTGAAATGAATTTTCCATCTTTTGACTTTCCAGGGAAATTGTATGGAGATGCTGAGTATGTCGATGAACGTCACAGACATCGTTTTGAGGTATGTAGAATTTACATATATACAATGTGAACCATTTTATGTGCTTGGGCAGTCTTTTATTTGTATACATTTGTTCTCTGATGTGCTTCCTACAGGTGAACCCGGAGCTAAAGCACTGCTTGGAAGAAAAAGGCCTCCGCTTTGTTGGCCAGGATCAGGAGGGCGAGCGCATGGAAATTATTGAAATAGAAGGTTGGTGAAGATACAGCAGTTACAATATCCTCTGTAAGGTGGAAGTTCTGGAATACAGCTTCCTCTTTTGTCTTGGCAGATCATGCTTACTTTGTAGGGGTGCAGTTCCATCCAGAGTTCACCTCTCGCCCCTTTAAGCCTTCACCTCCCTACTTTGGCCTGCTTTTAGCAGCTGCAGGAAAACTACAGAGCTATCTGCTCAAAGGGTGCAGACTTTCACCACGGTAAAACCAGCACACTCACATCTTATATTTCATTCACTGGATTTTACTGAAATCACTTCTTATAATCACTGCTTTGTCCCTGTATGCATGCAGTGCTTAGAAAGGTGGAAATATGTATCCATTTTATCAGCCCATTAGTTGTAATGAACGAAAGGACATGTAAACTGATGTTCAGAATGTGAACAATTTTCTAAAAAACTTTTTTCTCTTGTCTTTTTTTTTTCTCTTGCCTCAGGGACGTATACAGTGACCACAGTGGCAGTAGTTCTCCAGATTTGGAGCTCTCTGAACTCAAATTCCCACCAAGTACATAGGGATCTACTTACACACAATGGACATGGACAAAGGAAATTTAAAAGCATCATAGCTTATTATACTTTATTACTTTTACAGACTGTACTTTTGATCATTTTGTATGAGAGCAGAAGAGACCTATTGACTTTGAAACACAAGGTGTTAATGCTTAGAGCCATCAGTGCAGCAGAACACAGAATTAATAAACTCCTACATATTTAAATGTCTATTTTAATGTTTAGGGGTTATAATAGGGGGTTGAAATATTTATACATGTATAAGAATATATATATTTGCATATGTGAAAAGATATCCTAGTCACTTGTGGATATTACACAGTACATCTTTAAATAAACAATACAAACGGTTCTCTTAACCCCATTCACAGCTTTATAATTCTGTGCTGATTTTGAAATACTAGTAAATGCACAAGGAAAATGTACCTGCAGACATACAGTGTCTCTATGAGGTATAAAGGTACTGATATTTATTATGGATTAAACTTTTATTTTTAATATGTAATATTCTGAAACATACAGCAATGTAGCAGATCCTGTGTTGGTCGCAAAACTATTTTTCATATCTTGAAAATTGTCACTTATTTATTTAATTTGGTGTTCTTTAAACTCTCCATGTATTGCTGCGGTGTTAATAAACCTCTGAAATGCAGTACTGCCTTCATACAGTTTGTTGTGTTTTGCAGAGCTTGTAACAGTAGGCATCGTCACAAAGCAACTTTATGGAAATCTGGATGTATATTTAGATACTGAATAAAGAATTCAGACTCAAAAGGGGAACCTGTCCTCTTCTGGGTGATACCACATAATGACTTTACTATAAAACATAACTGTATACAAGGGTTTAATTGTAAAGCTGTGTGTTGTATTGTTTCTGTGAGTCACAGGAAAAAGCTCTATGACCTCAGAAATGATGGAAGTATAGTGAATAGACATTTAGGTGGCACCCAGATGAGGATGGGTCTCAGTCGGAGTCTGGTTCCTCTCAAGCTTTCTTACTCATACCATCTCAGGGAGCTTCTCCTTGACACTGTAACCACTGGCTTGCTCATTTTGTATACATGTGAGGATAATATATACATTTGTAATTATTTCTTTATTTAAAGCTGCTTTGGGATAATGTCCATTGTTAAAAGTGCTGAACACAGAATCCAGAAGAAAAAAAAATATGTTATCCAGAAGAGCATATTTTGACTAAAATTAAAATATGCCTCCAAGGAATTGTGTGGTGCATGATGATTATATACATGGATTATATACAAGAATAGTTCTTATGTATCACCCAGAAGTCACCACTGGCTTTCTCATTAGGGATAAAAGTATATATTCTAAAAAAAAAAAAAAAATCTAAATTTTATATTTGTAATCTCTGTAAAGCTGCTTTGGGACAATGTTCACAGAATTCAATAGAATTGAATTGATTACAGCCGGAGTTTGATAAAATTCTACAGCATCCAGATGAAATTATTTAAAGCTGCAACTTATCTCTCTTCCACAAGTGCACCTTAGGACAGAAATAAAAAATATATCTCTCCAAGAAATCATGTAATACGTGATGGATACCAACGTCCAGAATAATCCCACCTCGCATTCACACTCTTCGTGCTTACCAAGAAAATGGTTTTGTTGTCCATAATGAACCCCGTAATAAATAAAGTAGCTATGAACAAAATAAACGTGAAATTTTTTTTGTTCCTATGTTTCTTGTTTACAATGTGAAGAACACGTTCAGAAACTTTTATTTTGTAATGTCCCATTTCCGGTCCGTCAGTCTTGTCACTGTATTTAATACCGCCTTGATGAGCTGCACCGCGAATGGAGGGGCTCTGAATTAGACTTCAATTTCAACCATTTAATAGTGGAGATTTATAAAAGATGGAGAAATAATAACGCGTTTTGAATATAAGGTAAAGTATTCGCAAGACAGTGAATCTAAAAGATATCACCCTGCGCCCTCTGTTTAACATTAGCGTTAGCCGTTAGCGCAGTGCTGCTTTGTAGTACAGAGTGAAGCCGAGAATGTGGGACAAACATGGAGAAAACCTGGAATATTCAATATTTATAATATTTTACATTTAGTTACATATAGGGACAGAAACATTAGTCACATATTCGCTTGTAGTGAGTGATATTGCCTGGTGAACAGTTCGCTGTGTGATGTATGTTTGTGTGTGTGTGTGTGTGTGTGTGAGGTTACTGTGATGTCAGGCGCATTTTTATTTCTATATGTTTAAAGTATGTTGATCAAGTTGAATGTAACGGTGGGTAAATGATGATATTGCGGTTCTGGTGTCTGTTAGTTATTTGTGTTGGGAGTTAATAATGTGCTGAGTTGATACTTTATTATTTTCTCGGTCTTTTATATTGCTGTAGTATTTAGTGGTGTTCTGTTACACAGAGGCGCTTCTTGGTGCGGAGTGTGAAAGCAAAACATTTCACTCAATCCCATGTTGCATTGCGTGCTAAACTTCCGGTGAGGCGTCAACACTTAACAAATGTTAACATAAATTCTCTTTGTCTGTCTCGGTCACTCTCTTTTTCTCTCTCTGTCTCTGCTTTTCTCTCGGTCACTCTCTTTTTCTCTCTCTGTCTCTGCTTTTCTCTCGGTCGCTCTCTTTTCTCTCTCTGTCTCTGCTTTTCTCTCGGTCACTCTTTCTCGCTTTCCTCCTTTTCCACCTGTCACTTTTCCTCTCTTTCTCTGTCTGTCTCTCCCTTTCTCCCTGTCACTCTTTTTCTTTTCTTTTTTCCCTGTCATTCTTTTCTCTTCTTTTCTCCCTGTCATCCTTTCTCCCTGTCATCTTTTCTCTCTCCTTTTCTGTCACTCTTTCTCGGTGTTTATACCCGTCACTCTTTCTCTCTCTCACTTCTTTCTCCCTGTCACTTTGTCTCTCTTTCTCTGTCATTCTTTCCTTCTTTCTTTCTCTGCTTTTCCACCTGTCACACTTTCTCTCTTTCTTTCTCTCTCCTTTTTTATCTGTCTCTCTCTCTCTCTCTCTCTCTCTCTCTCTCTGTGTTACTCCTTGTGAATTACAAAAGGATTTTGATATTATTAATAATAATTTTCTGGTTTATGGCATGTCACTTTCATAAAATTTACCTTAATTTTATATTTTGTGCTGAAACTTTTTAATAAAAGACAATTTTGTTTAGAAACACAACACTCATGCAAGTTAATATTGTAAAAAGCTGGAAAGATTGGAGAAGAATATACAAAACATTACTAGGCCAAAAGTATGTGATCCCCTGAATGTACGTATGCAGATCTTCTCCAAACTTTTGACCGCAGAGCTGCGAGTGTTTGCTGTAGCATTAACATTTCCTTCACTTTAACTATGAGGCCACAACTAACTTGAGCATGACGGTTCTCCTCTGTGTGGAAAGCGTGAGGTCTACAGGACATGGGTTTGTTAAGGTTACTCGAGAAGCCAGAACTCGAGGAGCCTGCTTTAAGCACTGACCTCAACCGCACTGAACACTTTTGGGATTAATTGGAAAGCTGATGGTACCCCAGGCCTCCATTAACCCCCCTAGGTACTGTCTAATGCTACCGGATGGAAAATTCAAGAATGAATGTGTCATCCAGAGAATTGACAAATGTAACCGAGAGCTTCAGATCTAATTTGCCCATGCTGTGAACTCGTATTTACACTCTCAGCAGGACTTAATTTGTAAAATGTGAGGTACCCAGTGAGGGGTAATCCAGGAAGAGGACAGGGCAGGGGGAAAAAAAAAATCAGAACACCAGGCCTAATCAAAGTGCCCTTAAACAACGTAACACATACAACAACCTCTGAAATCAATAAATAGACCTTTGCCCAGTAACCCAGATTACTCCACAACACAGTAGTCATCTGCACTCTCTTCCTACTTATGCAGCTTCCTCTACTTTTGTTTGTCAGTTTGGTGTCACATTACTTTTGTGTGCTTTTGTAAGAAATGACCCAAAATCAGCTGCCTTCTTTAGTCCATTTGCGTGATGTGTGAGCACATGTGAGCGGTGCGTCACTATACATCAGTGCACTATGTGGGTTTTTTTGGAAAAGAGGTAATACATGAAGGATGATCATTACTGTTATTGTTCCAAAATTAAGTACTTACCTCCCCCCTGAACTGAGGGGTATCTCCCAGCCCTATGAGGTGCTTGATGGTGTGTTATTTCAAATTGTTGTATTAGTCCAATTTCATCTCATTCATATCAGCACATTGATCATTATTGTGTTTGTGTTTTTAAACAGTTCAACACAATTTGGAGGACAGGAGGCTAATGACTGATAACCTTTGCTGATCATAGCATGAATCAGTATCAACAGCAGCCTGGCCGCTCCAACCTGTACAGCGCTGTGAAAACTGAAAGCTCACCAACTCCACCCCTCGCCACCAGCATGGCCAATAGCACTGCAGTTCCGGGGAAAGGCCTGGGAACCCCAGGGCCTGCTGGGAGGGTGAGTCCTGAGGGAACTCAGGTGAGGCTGTCCACTCCGCCAAAACAAGTTACAAAGTCAGTTCTAAAATGCCGTAGTCCCGGTTGTTCCTGACCCTATTATAGTTCATTTTCTCGGAATGTCAAGACAAGCGCACATAAATAGCGCTGTTGATGTTTGCATCTTGTCGAACCTTTTAACAGATGCACTAATCTTTTGGAGGCTAAACGATGAGGGTGTGGTCACTCGTAGATCATTCAGTTCTTCAGCTTTCGATTATCCTTTATCACTGCATGACTTCGCCTCATAACAAGTGTTTTGTGAATTTCGCATGAATGATGATTATTCATGAATGGAATTTGAACACAATCATCCCAGTAATAATCAATCATAAGTGATCACCTAATATACACCTAATATATATGATCACATAATTGAACCTCTGTTGCTTTAAATGTGTTTTTCTCTAAGAACAGTTTTTACTAATACAAAAAACCCTTGCACTTCAACACACCCCAGCACAAGCCTGATGCATGTATCTAAATGCTCTGTGCTTTACAGGTGCTCAGCAAGAAGAAACTTCAGGACCTTGTGCGTGAAATTGACCCCAACGAGCAGCTTGATGAAGATGTTGAGGAGGTAATTTATCAGTCTCCGATTAGCTTAATACGTGTAAACTGAATTGTATAAATGGGTTGGAGATGCGCTTGATGTGTTTTGTGTTTATTTTTATGTAGCTAACCAATGACGATCTATTTAAAAAACCTCACATACGATACATTACACATGCCAATATAAGATTATACTGCTTTTTTTCTCTCAGGTGCCACAGACACAAGAACATACATAAGCATTAAAACTAGTGATTGTATAAATATTGAACATGCTTTCCTCTTGTTTGTCTGCTCCAATTGGGACTCTTTATTTCGTCCTCTCTTTCAGATGTTGCTGCAGGTTGCTGATGATTTCATAGAGAGTGTTGTGACTGCCGCCTGTCAGCTCGCCCGTCACCGCAAATCCAACACTCTAGAAGTAAAGGATGTGCAGTTGCACCTTGGTAAGTCTGTTTTACATTAAAGAAATTTGAAATTAATTTAAATAAATGTTATATTTATTTTTTTTTTAAGCATGGGAAGCATGAATCCAAATCCTGCATTATAGGAAATGTGTCTAAAAGTTCCGAGTTGTTTTAGTTTTTATGCATTCTTTAAATATTACACGGTATAAAAAAGAAATGTAAAAAAAGTTTCAATTTTACACTCAACATGCTCAGGAAAGAAAAACGTAATGCTATTAATATCGGGGAGCGCATAACAGTTACCATCCAAATACATTCAATCGCAGTGGAACTATCTGACTTTTTCAAAAGAAATGCGATGAACGCTCATCCTTTGTTGTGTTGAATATGCTTTATTGTTGTGCATTTGAGGGAAGTAGATTTTGTGGTTTTCTGCCCCATGTATAGACAATGACGATGAGCCACACAAGTGTTGACAACGTATGAACGAAACGAAAAGTACAGTAGTAACAGTGTAAAAAAATAAGCTGGACTTAAACCGAGTGAAGGAATTGATCAGACGTCCTCATTCTCATGTGTTTAGGATGTGCGATTCGGTCACATGAACACGTGTACCAGTTTACTTAGTTGCCAATAAGTTGATTTGATCCATGCTTTACCGGATAAGTGTCCCGAAATCCAGGACTCTGATTGGTGTTTTTTAGGTTTAAGATGGTTTTAACAATATGTAATTGGCAATGTGATTTCGAGGTTTACACTGTATTACAATTACACTTTGGGATTAATAAAGTACTCGACCGATCTAAAGATCTGCTTCTGTGCGGTGTCTCCACAGAGCGTCAGTGGAACATGTGGATCCCTGGCTTTGGCTCCGATGAAATCCGACCATACAAAAAGGCGTGCACTACAGAAGCACACAAACAGGTCGGTCTTCATGCTTTTACATTTCACAAAGCAACCTTTAAGAGCAAATTGCTAATTTTGCTCAATGTCACTTGTTTTTTCAGAGAATGGCACTGATCCGCAAGACGACCAAAAAATAGGAAGAATGCAGGAGACCGTCATATCTTTCTCTCTCCTTTTCTTTTTTTTAATTGGCTCTGTGGGTTTTTGTCTCTTAAGATTTTTTTTGTGTTGAAAAGCAGCCTGATGGAAGCACTGTTATTAGGCAACTGCTTCTAATGTTTTACCTTTACACATGTCAGAATCAGTTTCCAAATCTGTTGTTATTTGTGTTCTGTTTTTGTATGATTTGATAAACTATACTGTTCTAGGCCAGAATATTGTAATGAATCTCAAATGCTGCATAAAAACGTGATGATTGGATCATCTCACCATGGCCATTAATTAATTTTTTTACACCAGCCGCTATGACCTTGTGTAGAAACCATCTCTGCATGTTCAACATCATACATCCTCTTGTAATTCTCATTTCTGGAGACCATGATCTTTTCAAGAGTTTAATACTGCCTCTAGTGGTAAAGAGTTCTGGGCACAGGATGAGGTATTATTTACAAGTTAAATGTGTACAATAGGGTCATTAATTATTTGCGCCAGAAATGATGGACTTTTGTGTGATTAGAAGAAGCTTGCTTCAGATCTTTTAATTTCTTTTTAATTTTGTTGTGTGTGTATAATGACTTTCCCTAATGGCTCACTCTAAGTTTGTTGTTTTTAAGGTGCTATTTTTTATTATTTTTATTTTTTTGCTTCTTCAGTAAATTCAATTCAAATTGAATTATTCAATGCAGTAATTTTGTAACAACAAAACATGTGGGTTACATAGCAATTTAAATTCAATCCATAAATGCTATTCCGTTTTAGCTCATGTAGCTAGCTTTTCATTAATAATATTATTAATAATAATAAATATGATTTTGATTGCTTGGTCAAGTGAATGTTAATGTATTTCTCCAGTATAGCTTAATATAGCAGAAATGCACATTATGTGATTGGTCGGTAGTCTTGCTTATCATGGTGGTTGTATTAAGACTTTCTGCACTGGAGCTGGATCACGTTCCATCAGGGACTTCACATATGCAGTACTTTTCTTAGTACTTTAACATTTGTCTTTTGCAGTTTCTTTCTTATTAGAGTTAAATGTTCTACACAATTGCTTTGTTGCGAAAAAAAGTACACGCCCAGGGCACGTAGTCACCCGTGGCATGCGTTTATGCAGTGTGTTGTAGTGTTTTGATCTGATGTAGGCTTTGTTTCGCAGCGCTGCATTCATAGTGTAGCCAAACAATGTCTGTATATTAATAAGGTTGGTTGGGGGGGGCTGGGTTTGTTTTGTTTTGCAAAAATAAATGTATTTGATTATCTTCCTACTTCCTCTACATGCATGACAAAGCTATAGAAAGGTGTTTGTTGAAAGAAAATGTATATTAGCAAAAACACGTCGAATATTACAGAAGGTTAGGACATGTGCAAACCATCTATTGTCTAAGCTAAAAATAAATAGAACTTTAAACTAAAGAGCTCAATGTTTATATTAGTCTTATTTATTTGTAATGGAAGCAGGAGGAAAAGCAGAAATGCAAAAACGAGAAACAAACGGAAGCTGATGACAACTGACAGCATATGAGGAAGCAAGGTTTTTTAAATATATGTATCATTGTGCAAGATGATGGCTGGACATTGTAAGCAGAGTGAAACAAGAGATCAACAACATGATTAAATGCCATAAACTGACTTAAACTTGAAAGAAAAAAATCTAGAAGAAGAAAAATAGTGTGGATTTTTGAAATTGGATTATACAATATAAAGCAACGTTTATATCTGTGCTTATGAAATGGATGTTCACAACAGTTTTTTTTAGTTTTAAAGTCAAATTTAGATTTTTACAAATTCAAACACTAATATCTCAGTTGAAGATTTACTTGCCTCAGTAGTAGACGTGTACATTAAAGTTGTACACAAAGAAAGAAATAAGAATAGCCTGAGAGATGAGAAAATCTTTGCATTACCATTATAGCTTGGAGCCTGAGTTCAGGTTACTTGTGTGTAGTTTCCCTTATTCTTCTCATTACTGTCTGGGGTTTCCTCCGGTTCTCTGGTTTTCTTCCACTTTTCAAAAACATCAAAAGCATGCTGGACTAACTGACGACTCTAAATTTCCCTTGTGTGTGAATGTGTGTGTGTGGAGGTGTTTGCAATGCCCTGTGATGTATTGGTGTCTCTGAAGTTAGATGAATGAGTTTATCTATGTTTATTGGGTTAATAGTATGTTTAGTGTAATCCCTTCAATGAGTGTCCCATGAGTAAAATATTATTTTGTATATACAAGGAGTTAAATAAGGAACTACATGAAGGTGAAGTAGTACAGCAGTAAAGCCATTTTAAAAGCAAACTCCACCGCAAAAATTTGTAAATCACTAAACATTTGTTTTACTGATGCGCCAAGTCTTAATTCAAGCACCAAAATCCGCCATGATGCGCACATCCTGCAATTAAAAAGGTCCGTGTGGAAACATAGCAAAAGTTAAATTTGGTGTCCTGATAAATTACGCAATTTAAAACACCATCATTAATTTAAAACATTTACAAGAATATTGTCTTCATGCTCTATGTTGAGTTTGGTTTAACTAATAATAAACAAACATTTCCATAAAGCATCAATATTTGTCCCTACCCATGTTGATTAGAGTATTAAAAATGTTAAAAGTATTAATTTAAGGTACATTTAGAACAGATAAAAATGTGCTGTTATGTTGCGATTAATCATGCGTTAACTCATGGCAAATATGTCATTAATTACAATGAATCGATTGATGGCCCTAATGTTTTTACAACTAAAGTACAGCATACTCCTACACAAAATCATTTCATACAGCAGCCAAAGATCTAGCTTTTTTTAACAATGCATTTGTGCATTAAAAGAAAAGGGAAAAAAATGCTTGAATGCTGTTAAATATACTGAAAATACTGGAGCTAGCTGTTTGGGCGTTTTCTGTGCAGAATAAAATTTTAGCATGCGAAATGCTACGAAATGAAGAGAATCTTCTTCTTCTTCTTCTTTCGGCTGCTCCCATTAGGGGTCGCCACAGCGGATCATCCGTCTCTATACCACCCTGTCCTCTACATCTGCCTCTTTTACACCAACTACCTGCATGTCTTCCCTCACCACATCCATGAACCTCCTTTTTGGCCTTCCTCTTTTCCTCCTACCTGGTGGCTCCATCCTCAGCATTCTTCTACCAATATAATTTATGTCCCTCCTCTGCACATGTCCAAACCATCTCAATCTCGCCTCCCTCACCTTGTCACCAAAACATCCTACATGCGCTGTCCTCTAATAAACTCATTTCTAATCTTATCCATCCTCGTCACTCCCAACGAAAACCTCAACATCTTTAGCTCTGCTACCTCCAGCTCCACCTCCTGTCTTTTACTCAATGCCACTGTCTCTAAACCATACAACATCGCAGGTCTCACCACAGTCCTATAAACTTTCCTTTCAATTTTGCAGATACCCTACTATCACAAATCACTCCTGTCACTCTTCTCCACCCACTCCACCCTGCCTGCACTCTTTTCTTCACTTCTAACACACTCTCCATTACTTTGCACTGTTGAACCCAGGTACCTGAATTCCTCCACCTTCTGAAGCTCTTCTCCTGCAACCGCACCACTCCACTGCCCTCCCTCTCATTCACACACATGTACTCTGTCTTACTCCTACTGAGTTTCATTCCCTTCTCTCCAGTGCATATCTCCACCTCTCCAGGCTCTTCTCAACCTGCTCCCTACTCTCACAACAAATCACAATATCATCCGCAAACATCATAGTCCAGGGAGACTCCTGTCTGACCTCGTCCGTCAACCTGTCCATCACCACTGCAAACAGGAAAGGGCTCAGGGCCGATCCTTGATGCAGTCCAACCTTCACTCTAAACCAGTCTGTCGTACCTACTGCACACTTCACTGCCGTCACACTGTCCTCATACATGTCCTGCACCACCCTTACATACTTCTCCGACACACCTGACTTCCTCATACAGTACCACAACTCCTCTCTTGGCACCCTGTCGACGCCTTCTCTAAATCCACAAATACACAATGCAATTCCTTCTGTCCTTCTCTATACTTCTCCATCAACATTCTCAAAGCAAATATGGCATCTGTGGTGCTCTTCCTCGGCATGAAACCATACTGTTGCTCACAGATGGTCACCTCTTCTCTCAGCCTGGCTTCCACTACTCTTTCCCATAACTTCATGGTGTGACTGATCAACTTAATACCCCTGTAGTTACTGCAGGTCTGCACATCTCCTTTATGCTTAAAGATCGGTACCAGCACACTCTTTCTCCATTCCTCAGGCATCTTCTCACCTTCCAAAATCCTGTTAAACAATCTGGTCAAAACCCCACTGCCATCTCTCCTAAACATCTCCACGCTTCCACCGGTATGTCATCTGGTCCAACCGACTTTCCACTCTTCATCCTCTTAATCGCTGCTCTCACTTCCTCCTTACTAATCTTATCTACATCCTGCTTCACCATCTCCACATCATCCAACCTTCTCTCTCTCTGATTTTCCTCATTCATCAGCTGCTCAAAATACTCCCTCCACCTTCTCAACACACTCTCCTCACTAGTCAACACATTTCCTCTCCATCCTTTACTGCTCTAACTTGCAGTACATCCTTTCCAGCTCGGTCCCTCTGCCTGGCCAATCGGTACAAATCCTTTTCTCCTTCCTTAGTGTCCAACCTCTCATACAGCTCCTCATATGCCTTTTCCTTGGCTTTCGCCACATCCTCTTAACCTGCTGCCGCATCTCCTTGTACTCCTGCCTACTTTTCTCATCACTCTGTCTATCCCACTTCTGTTTTGCCAACCTCTTTCTCCTTATGCTCTCCTGCACTTCCTCATTCCACCACCACGTCTCCTTGTCTTCCTTTCTATTTCCAGATGTCACACCAAGTACTTTTCTAGCTGCCTCCTCATCACTCCTGCAGTAGTTGCCCAATCATCCAACACCTCCTTAACACCACTGAGCCTCTCTCTGACCTCTTCCCTGAACCTCACACTACACTCTTCCTCCTTCAGTTTCCACCATCTTATTCTTCTTTCAGTCCTCACTCTCCTCCTCTTCATCCTCGCCTCCAAAACCATCCTACAGACCACCATCCTATGCTGTCTAGCTACACTGTCCCCTGCCAACACCTTACAGTCGCCAATCTCCTTCAGGTTGCATCTCCTGCATAGCACATAGTCCACCTGTGTGCACCTTCCTCCACTCTTATACGCCACCCTATGATCCTCCTTCTTTTAAAATAAGTGTTCACCACTGCCATTTCCATCCTTTTAGCAAAATCTACCACCATCTGCCCTTCCACATTCCTCTCCTTAAAACCATACCTACCCATCACCTCCTCATCACCTCTGTTCCCTTCACCCACATGCCCATTAAAGTCCGCCCCAATCACTAACCGCTCTTTCCTAGGTACACCATCTACCACTTCATCTAATTCACTCCAGAATCTTTCCTTCTCCTCCATCTCACAGCCAACTTGTGGAGCATAGGCACTGATGACATTTATCATCATCCTTCAACTTCCACCTTCACGATCATCACCCTATCAGAAACTCTCTTCACCTCCACTACACTCTTACTGTACTCTTCCTTCAGAATCACCCCTACACCATTTCTCTTTCCATCCACACCATGATAAAACAGTTTAAACCCACCTCCAATGTTCCTGGCCTTACTCCTTTCCACTTGGTCTCCTGAACACACAACATATCTACCTTTCTCCTCTCCATCATATCAGCTACCTCTCTCCCTTTACCCGTCATAGTACCAACATTTAAAGTACCAACCCGAACCTCCACTCTCCTACACTGCTCCTTTCCTGCCGCCTCTGTAGACGCCTTCCTCCTCTCCTTCTCCTCCTTCGGCCAACAGTAGCCCAATTTCCACCGGTACCCTGTCGGCTAACGATACCTGTGGCGGTCGTTGTTAACCTGGGCCTCGACCGATCCGGTATGAAATTCTCATTTGTACGAAATGAAGAGAATAAACTTCTTTATATATGTATATTTATATGTATATATGTATGTATATTAATACTAAGTGTACAGGTTTAAACCTCTATTTAAGTGTCAACCCTTAGTAAAAGTAATAGTAATATCCTTTACCAAGCCTTTGCCCATCCGGCTGTACCTGAGCCAGAATTGTCCAAAATGTTTACACTCCTGAAGACTCCTTATCTCTCTAGCATATTTGTGACTGGCATGAGTAATTTGAATGGATTTACAGTTTAAAACACAAAGGTCTTGCCAAAGACCAAAGAGGAAGCCAACTGGAAAAGAGGGAAGAAAAAGGAGGGGGGAAATAAGGAAGCGGGAAACAGAAGTTGGCACAAAGCTATGTAATATAACATCACGAGCGTTGTTTGTTTTTGGAATGTAGCCTTATATCAGTCAATCATTACTACATACTCATTACTTATTCTTAAGTATACATGAAAAACAGAAGGTTAATAAATGTAATATGTTCAAGAGCTTTTATTTTTCAAGTGCAGATTGGACACCAGAATAAAAAGTAATAAAATACAGCAATGTCCAGAAGTATGTGGAATCCTAACCATGACCCTAATATATGAGCCTTTCTCAAAATGGTGTCACATTTGGGCTATATGATTGCATAAAATGCCGCTGAACAAAAAGTGAGGTCCAGAAAGTCATTGTTTGAGGGTAGAAGTACCAATATGGTCTGTACAGCACCCTTACCTCAACCCCACTGACTAAATTAAATCATTTATAAAGCTTAGATTTACATACTTTAATTTAAAATGTCTAAAATCTTATAACAGTAAATATTAAATATATTTAATATATAAACATCTTTTTTATTTAGCGTAAGCACTATGCATCTGTACTAAAGAAAAAAAAAACCCTCAAAGATTAGATTTGTCTTTTATATTTTTATTAAAAGGTATTCAAATATGTATCCTGTGTCATTTGCCATGTCTAGTGTCTTATTAACCAAAGTGAAATATGACATTTACAGCATCTGGCAGACCCCCTTATACTTACAATTATCTCATTTACACAATTGAGCACTTGAAGGTTAAGAGCCTTGATCAGAGGCCCAGCAGTCATCTTTTGTGGTGCTGGGACTTGAACTCATATTCTTTAACTCAGAAGGGCAACGTCAATACTACTAAGCTACCAATTTACTAGACAGAGGGCTATGATAAAATGGCTATAATGCATTGGAGAAACAGAAGTTAAAAAACAGTAAACAGATAACCAGCCCAAAACCTGGGAACTATAGGGTCCTATAAGAAAACTGCGAGTTAAAGATAAAGTGGACACAATAAATAGACATTATTTCAGTCTATATATATATATATATATATATATCTGATGTATCTCAGATGCAGATGATTATCATCAGTGTGGTTGACAACTTCCTATATCTTAATAAAGCAACATTAAGTACAACAACAACAACAACAACAAAAAACTGACAAGTGTTACTATGGAACAGGAAAAAAATAATTAATTAAAAGAAGATCTACTCTTCCTGTTAGAAATGTCCAACAACCGTTTTTGTTAGGTTCTGTGAGATTTTAATATTTCAGTGCAATTTTAGTTTTAATTTTAGTAGTTTTAGTTTAGTAAAATCCACCTGGCAAAATCAATTATTTGGGGAATAATGGTCTGCTTTGTAAGTACCAGCATCAGGTTGCAATATTCAGAGTAATCTCTTTGAGGAATATTTCCACAATAGACATTAATAATTCAATAGTCCCATTATAGTATAATTAATAGACAGTCTATAAAGGCCTAACAGCAGGTTTTTTTCTCCTGCATTTGCTCTGTGTCTTGGAGACTCCGTAGTTGTTGTTGTGCTTGTAGAACCGAACTCTTAATTCCATCCCAGCCCTCTCTCATCCTGACCTCTCCACTCAGCAGCCCCTGGTAGATCCGACGTGTCAGTACCTCAAAGCATCTTTCAATATTCTCACCCGTTTTAGACGAGGCTTCCACATATGGTGTTCCATATTGAGCTGCCAGCTTCTCAGCCTCAACTGTGGAGACAGTGCGCTCTCCATCCGACTCACGGTCACTCTTATGGCCTACTAGCAGGAAGATCATGGAATGAGGCATGACATGATCGCACACTTCTTCGTACCACTCTCTTACATGCTCAAAAGAGGCTCGATTTCCCAAGTCAAACACCAACATGCCTCCTACGGAGTTCCGGTAGTAGGAGCGTGTCACTGACCTACAAGAGGTAAACAATAGTTGTTAAGTATTAGCAGGCATTCAGTGGTGTGAAAAAGTGTTTGATTTCTTTTTTTTTTTTTGCATGTTTGTCACACTTTAATGTTTCAGATCATCAAACTAGTTTAAATATTAGTAAAAGATAACACAAGTGAACACAACATGCAGTTATTAAATAAAGGTTTTTGTTATTAAGGTTGAAACTACATGGCCCTGTGTGAAAAAGTGTTTGCCTCTAAACCTAATAACTGGTTGGGACACCCTTAGAAGCAACAACTTCAATCAAGTGTTTGCGATAACTTGAAATGAGTCTGTTACAGCGCTGTGGAGGAATTTTGGTCCACTCATCTATGCCAAATTGTTGTAATTCAGCCACATTGGAGGGTTTTCGAGCATGAACCGCCTTTTTAAGGCCGTGCCACAGCAGCTCAATAGGATTCAGGTCAGGACTTTAACTAAGCCACTCCAAAGTCTTCATTTTGTTTTTCTTCAGCTATTCAGAAGGGGACTTGCTGGTGTGTTTTGGATCATTATCCTGCTGCCGAACCCAAGTTCGCTTCAGCTTGAACAGATTGCTGGACATTCTCCTTCAGGATTTTTTTTTGGTAAACAGCAGAATTCATGGTTCTATTTATCACAGCAAATCTTTCAGGTCCTGAAGCAGCAAAACAGCCCCAGACCATCACACTACCACCACCATATTTTACTGACGGTATGATGTTCTTTTTCTGAAATGCGGTGTTACTTTTACGCCAGATGTAATGGGACACACACCTTCCAAAAAGGTAATCTCCACAGAGTATTTTCCCAAAAGTCTTGAGGATCATGAAGATGTTTTCTGGCAAAACTGTGATGAGCCTTTATGTTTATTTTGCTCAGCAGCGGTTTTCGTCATGGAACTCTGCCATGCAGACCATTTTAGCCCAGTCTCTTTCTTATCAGTCATGAACACTGACCTTAACTGAGGCAAGTGAGGCCTGCAGTTCTTTGGATGTTGTTGTGGGGTTTTTTGTGACCTCTTGGATGAGTCGTCGCTCAATTTTGATCGGCCGGCCACTCCTGGGAAGGTTCTCCACTGTTCCATGTTTTTGCCATTTGTGAATAATGGCTCTCACTGTGGTTCGCTGAAGTCCCAAAGCTTTTGAAATGGCTTTAATACTATTTCCAGAATAATAGATCTCAATTACATTCGTTCTCATTTGTTTCTTAATTTCTTTGGATCTCTGCATGATGTCTAGCTTTTGAGGATCTTTGGTCTACTTCACTTTGTCAGGCAGGTTCTATTTAAGAGATTTCTTGGTTGTGAACAGGTGTGGCAGTAATCAGGCCTGGGTGTGGCTAGAGAAATTCAACTCAGGTGTGATAAACCACAGTTTTAACAGGGGGGTAAACACCTTTTTCACACAGGGCCATGCAGTTTTGGATTTTGTTTTTCTTCAATAATAAAAACCTTCATTTAAAAACTGCATGTTTTGTTCACTTGTGTTATATTTTACTAATATTTAAATCAGTTTGATGATCTGAAACATTAAAGTGTGACAAACATGCAAAAAAAATAAGATATCACACCACTGTATTGGTTGTAATTTGAGTGTTTGAGTGCTTCAAATAGTCCTCTTGAAATATTTGTTAAGAATTTTTTCTTTTGTTACCTTAAAAAAAAAACTACGACTGATATTAGACATTATCATATTTACAATAAGACATAAGCCTTAACTGAACACAAACAATTGTGCATGCATTTGTGCGTGGACACTTGACTAGTCGTACTGTATGTCCATATTGTATGTCCTTTTTGAACATCCCATTACAGTACAGTACAGCTGCATCCATCTATTATATAACAGCTACAAACCTGGAAGATGCCCATGATTGGCTAGTGTCTCTGTGCCCTCTTCATGGGAGGGATGGCATACTCTCTTCTTCCCCTGTCAAACTATGACATTTTAGCTAAAGCCTTTGAGCTGTTTCTACATGATTTGCATATTCTATTATTTTGTTCTGCTGCCACATGATTGAATAATTGAGTGATTGGATAATTGCATAAGTGCAGGTGTACAGATGTACCATTATAGTAAATGGTAAATGTTTTTTGCATGCCATCATTTTCCATGACAGCTTTTGCCAGAACATTCAGCAAAAAAAACAACAGCTTTTGTGTAAATAGGAATATAAACCAAAATGCACAGTAGATTAAAAAAGGTTAAGTGAACGTGTTTTCTAGAAAACAAAACAAAACATATATGATGAACTGGCATGTTTCCAAATGTTTGTAACTAGACTTGAAGTGATGTGTGAGTCAAAAGAAAAACTATTTGCATTTCTGCTCTCTCACTCACATGGGGTTATGCAAATGCGATCAGTTGTGAAGAGTCTTTGCACTGTAAGTGTGTCTATAAGTGTATCTTCAATTTTTTTAAAACTAATCAGAGAAACTGCTTTCTTCAATTATTATCCCTTTAAAACCTAAAAAAACAATAAGATTAACATTCCAACCAAGTCTGGGCTAAGACTGCACAACTAGAACCTTACGGAAAGAACATAATTCACAGAATCCAATTAATTGAATTAATAAAATTGTAAGAGTATCTAGACTAGGAGTATCTAACACTTAATACATGAATAGTTTGTATTGTACCTAAACCTCTCTTGTCCAGCTGTGTCCCAGAATTGGAGTTTGACCATCATGCCAGGCTCCACCTCCAGGAAATGCACATAGAAGTCCACTCCGACCGTCTCGTTTATACACTCCAGGAACCGGTCCTCTGTGTAACGCTTCAGCATGGATGACTTGCCCACCGTTGAGTCGCCCAGCATGATGATACGGAACTGATAGTTCCACAGAGTCAGGTCCATGACTGTAGACTCACAGCAGACTTCCACAGCCAAGACTCACCAATTCAAAATCACCAACTGCAGTGCTACTTAGTAGAATAGATTTTGTGCTGTAGATCCAGTGTAAGCTCTCACCATACATCCTCAGTCAGATGATTACAGTGCATAGCTGTTGTCTATAAAGTCCTTTTATAACCAGTCAGGTTGGAGTAATAATCTCATGCAGAGCAACTAAGTTTGTGACAGGGAGGAACCACCCTGTTCTGATGTGCTTTATCATTGTTGCTTGCTCATACTTGTTAGAGGGAGTGGTTTCATTGGGAGAGAAGCAGAATTCTTTAGAGTGCCAGACCAAGCAATTTCATATCAGGACAAGCCCAGTATTTCCTGTTGAGTTTAGTTCATTACATTACTCATTCCATGTATACACAAATAGAAAGTTCTTGAGTTCTAGAAATACACAGCAGTAATAAACTCAGGTCAACACAAGTGATGTTCTTGTGCGGTCCAATACATTTTGAGGTTGTAAAACTACAATTATTTTTCTCCTCCCTTTCATTTCTGCTCTAATGAAGCATTCCATACAAGATTTGGACTTCAAGTGCACTTCCTCCCTCAAGACACAAACAAGAGGGACTAGCAACTGAAGTAAATGTATTGCACTTTGTTCACTGTTTTTCAAATATTCTTCACTAGTACACACAGGGTCAGAAAAGGCAATGTACCAGTGTAAATAATTTACATCAGGTAGTAAACAGCAGTTGAGCAGCAAAACATTAACTGTGAACCAAATACGGAAGTCGAGATTTCAGTCAATTTAGAGCACTGACAGTTTTATGGAAGAAAGCCCAGAGAGATTTACAACAACCATTCACAGGTTGTTGGGTTTTTTTTTTAACTGACCATATGTTCCTTCCTATCATGCCAAACATTTAGCAGTTCTTGGCAACACCCACCCTTGATCTTAGAATAGATTGACATTGCATAGAATACAATTTATTTGTTTAAAATTAATGTTAGTCAGATTAGTAATATCTCAAATGATCTTTGAGTCACTTCTCGTTTTAAATGTGGCAGGCTGCTTTTGTTAGGAAATAATGCAACAAATGATATGTGGTTAGAAGGTTAACAGTGACTGTACAGAAGCATATAGCTTTTAGAGCACTCGGGGGGGAGGGGAAAAAGAAAATATGGAAATATCTTTTTCAACCTTAAAAGCTTAAAGCTGAGTAATGTGAAAAAGGTAACACTGCAAAAGAAAAATGTTTTTCTTTGCAGTCTAGACATGCCTACTTATGGCCTCATGCACAGGCTTCTTAAGCAGCTTCAAGTCCAGGAAACTTATAAAAGCCTACCGATGGAGCGATGCCAAAGAGCTGATATGAGATAATATTATAGGCCAAAGGTGAATAAACATTTGCAGTTAGTAATACAATTACTCAATTTCAGTTTATTATTCTGCTATTCAGGTTGGCTAGCATAGTCACATGACTTTTCCAACCATATTTGGTTCTTTCCTAACTGTTATCGCAAAGCTGAAGCCACATGATATGCATTTGATGTCTTTGGATGCAGAAGCATGAAATCTTTCCTTCACTTGAACTAGGAGACCTAAACCTGTTAGAGCATGACTGTGTCCCTGTGCACAAAGCAAACTCCGTGAAGAGATGCTTTGCATGGGTTGGAGTGGAAGATCTCCTGCTATAGAGCTCTGACCTCAACCCTATTGAACACCTTTGGGATTAATGTGAATGGTGACTGCACTCCAGGCCTCCTCACCTTATCTACATCAGTACCTGACTTTACTAACACCCTCGTGTCTGAATGAGGACAAATCTCCACAAGCACACTCCAAAATCTAGTGTAACATCTTCCCAGAAGACTGGAGGGAATTGTATGGGCAATTATGGATTAAATGTTGAGTACGGTACCGTACATATGAACCTGTGTCTTCAAACATTTGGCATATAGTGTATTATTCGAACTAGTTTTATTTTAAAGCAAATAAATACATAATTATTCAAATATGTACGTTTATTTATTTTTGGTGTATGTTCTGAAAAATGTTTTGATCCGAAATTAAGAAACAACATACAGTACATTGTTAAGTTACGTAATCTAATTTCATTTAGAGCTATTATTTATAACAGCCACAAGGTGGCGACACATCTCTACTCCTCACTATCTGCAGCTCTGCAAAAGTGCTAAGTGTCTGGAATTTGGTCTTCACACATTCAGGGATTATTAGTAGTAGGTTTTGGCCCTTATTTGTGACCTACAGTTTGTGATATACAGTACAGTGTGGTGTATATGTACAGGTGGAGATGTTTCTGTTCTATAAGACAAATATGTAATGTATAAGTACAATGCAAGTACAAATTTTATTGTAAACTCACCATTTACTATATTTCTGCGCAGCATTAAGTTCATGTTTTGATATGAAGACATTTTTTATTTTATATATTGTTTGTTATGTTTCGCTTGAAAACGTCATTTACACACTAACTTGCCCTTTACAAAGAATATAGGCTACCTTAGTTCAACATAGCTAGCTAATGTAGAGAAATGAGCAAAACCTACTTCAGTATGCTTTTTAGATTTTCTTTCTGCCTTGATGAAGGGAGGCAAATAAGACACCTCATTTTAAGTCTTCGCTTACATCAGCATATAAAATAATGATTAAAATAGGGCCGAGGTGCTCATTTGCACCTTTCATGCAGTCTGGAGGATTATCTCTATTCAAACACACATGACTAGCTACGTTGTGACAAATTTTTTGTCCATTTTTGAACCTAATTGGATGCTTAATAAAGTTCATTTAACTTTTGTACAGCACACAATGATTGGCTGGCTGAAAAATGAAGAGACTTTTGAGATTTGTTCTTTGAAGGTCCACAGTTATGGAGTTAAAAGTGTTTTCTTCATGAAAATGTAATTAACCAACAGTGCAAGTATTCAGTGTCAAAATGGTTTCAATACAGAATAAAAATGGCCCGAATAATACTTGAATAATAATAAAGTCATAGATAACACTGTTTTCTAGAAAAGTACTATATCTTTATGTATTTTTTGTCAATATAGCAACTTTTGTACCTCTGCATACTTGTGTATCACCAGCACATATAATATGCACTATGTGTATATTAATATTAGTCTCGATACAAGAAAAATCACTTGTAAAAACAGGTCACAAAAAGGTCAGTGGTCCATCACAGAATAACATTTCTGAACTTCATATAAAAGTCATTAGTCAGTAACACATACAGTGGTATTGCACCCTTAATACATAAATCTAATTCACTGTTATAAAAGATCATTTGATATTTGCTTTGGATATACAATGTTTCTTTTATACACACAAGGCTGAATTAAACAAGGATACACATAAATTATGAGTGTAAAACAAACCTTAACATGTCCATAAAATGAGGAAAGCTGTAGTTACAGTGCATGTCACCAACTGTACTTTTCTGCAGCTATGTGTCTTATAATCTTATAATCATTAATAAACCACAAGGCAATACAGAGAGAAAGACACTTGTGTGTAAGAATGGTGTAGAAGTGAATCCATGGGCTTCTGTAAAACCCCACCTAACAAAGCTGTATAAAAAAAAAACCGTTTTTTTATTTTATTTCTAAATAATAACGATAATAAATACAGTATATATTTGTGCAACTTCTCAAGGCTTCTCAAAGGAGACACAGTTGATTCATTATTTCTCACAGTACCCTGGAAACTTGTAATATTTACAGTTGAAAACTGCAAACATGACCTTTGCCGATAAGATTTACAGCCGAATGTTCGGCGCTCAAAGGGGCTTGTGATATGTATGCGGCACAACCAAATCTACAGGCTGGGGTTGCTTGTAGTTTGCTGCACCATTGCTAAAAGGAGTGCAGTATCCATTAGAAAGGCGTCGATGAGAAGGGCAGTCATATTGTAAGGTACCGGGGGCTGCTGTGTGAAGGTGAGAAAGGTTCTGCAGAGTTTTTAGCTGTGTGGGAATGGAGGGATCGACGACCGGCTCGTTGAATGGTGTGGCGTATTCTGGCTCGAGCCGCAGGGGCTCGGCGTATTCAGGAAGTTGATTCGGTGTGTCATAATGGTTAATGGAAAAGGGAACGGTGTAGCCCTGATCCAGAGGTGGTCGGAATGTGACACCCACTTTCTGTCCACCTGCGAGAACATCAGGCTCAGCGTAGTCTGGGAAAAAACAAGGTAGAACGCATATGAATAAAAGTGTGTAGTCTTACAGGAATTGTGCTGCTTTTTAATTACCCGAGTATCACATTGTGTTACAGTGACAAGTTCATGAAAACCATTTGAATATATTTTTAATTTTGAGATGTAATCAATTCAATGATATTCATGCGTAAGTGCACATTATTTGGGTCTATTAGAAAGTCCATAAAAACAAAGCAAGCAAAGCAAATCAGTTTATTCATTTAAAAAATGAGTGATCTTATTAGATCGTTGTTTATGGATGGATCAGTGACTAGCAGACATTTCAATTCACCTTTATGACAGTGAATGTGTGTAGATATGCTTTGTATAACCCATTTATATTCACACATACACAGTAGATATAAACAGTATACAGTTATACATGATTTATGTCTTGATGCATATCTTATTGTCTATTATTCATAATAACTGGAGGAATCTCAATTGGATGAATGTGCTTTAATTAGAATGACTATGAAGGGAGTCTGATTGTCTTGACCCTCTGTCCTTTTTGTGACTAAAGGCCTCACTGTAGAGTCTGTTAGCCTGAAGGCGGGAGAGGGGGTGGTGGTGGTGGTGGTGGAGGACGTGAGCGCTGCTCTAGCATAAGTGCCCCTCATTTGGGAACCAATTACAGAGACCCTTTCACAGAGGCTCAGCTGACTAAAGAAAGGCACATTTATGCTGCTGATGAGCGACTAAAAGGGAGGGAGAGAGTGAGAGAAATAAAGAACGGAAGAGAAAAATGCACTCTGGCCTTCTCTCGAGTTTCTCTGGCTGTTGAGCTGAACCATGGAACCAGCAGAACGGGAGCAGAAAGGTCATGCTCACTGCCTGAACTGTTGCTGCTGTAGACATCCTAAACTTTCTCTTCCATCATACTGAATCATTACTGTCTGTGTGCTTTGGAAGAATGTTTGTTCAGTACAGCTTCAGATGAACGTCAAGATTTTTATTTACTGCAGATCAAATGTTATTAGTCCAAGATTTAAAGCTTTTTTAAGGTTAACATAATGCTAACAGCTACTATACACCGATTAGTACTTTATAACATTATGACCGGTGAAGTAAATACCACTGATTATCTCTTCATCATTGTACCTGTTAGTATGTGGGATATTTCAGGCAGCAAGTAAAAATTTTGTCCTCAAAGTTATTGTGGTAGAAGCAGGAAAAATGGGCAGGTGTAAGGATGTGAGCGAGTTTAACAAGAGAAAAATTGTGACGTCTAGACGACTGGGTCCAAAACTGCAGTTCTTGTGGGATGTTTGATGTCTGCAGTGGTCAGTGTCTATCAAAAGTGTTCCAAGGAAGGAACAGCGGTGAAACGGCGACAGGTCACGGGCAGCCGATGCTCATTAATGCACGTGGGGAGCGAAGGCTGGTCCGTATGGATCCAACAGACGAGCTACTGGAGCTCAAATTGTTCAAGAAGTTAATGTTAATGCTCGATGGGTCAGAACTGTTTTGGCAGCAAAACGGAGACCAACACAATAATAGGCAGGTGGTCATAATGATATGAACAGGTGGTCATAAGGATATGCCTGATCTTAAATGTACTGAGAAGCTTCTTATATATTTTAAGCTAGTTTTAAAACCCTAGTGCATCTTACCATTGAGAGGAGGGTTAGGGAGGCTATCATGGATGTTCCTAGCCAGAGGGTAGGACACAAGCTCTGATTCTGTATATGGCAATTTTGTCCCGTGGACACTCTGACAACCTGACAAGAGACAAATGCAGTTAACTAGAGAGGTAATAGCCACAGGAAAACAAGCTTGGCACAACAAGCATGAAATATCATTCACTATATCCAGGGCTTACCTTTGTTAAGGCATGACTTCTTCATGGGCGCACCCTTTTTCCTGAATCAAAAGTTTGAATGAAAAAACTGGATTAAAAGTAACTAAAAAGCAATTGTTACAAATGACACAAGGGAAGATCCTATACAATGAGAAGAGCACATGTGTGAAAACATACCTTCTTCTCCACAACAGTACAGCCAACAGGCACCACACACACAGAGCCAAACACAGAACCAAACCCACCACTAATATCACTAGAAGGTTAGAGCCTATAAAGAAAAAGACTTGCTTGTGACCATTTTCTTCTTAATGGATAAAAATGTTATAATTAATATAACATATGAACCATTTAACCATAATCATAAAACAAAAGGAGAAAAAATGTGTACCAGAAGTGATCTAAATGCAGTAACAATAACACACAATTTATGTCCTTGTAAATTGTGTAAGTTTAATAAAATAGCAAAAATGTATTGAATAAACAAAGCTTTTAAAGAGCGTTACTGTTGCACCTACTGTTTAAGTACTGTAGCTACAACAGGTGCTTAAAGAGCAGGGAGCAAGTTGCCCAAGTAGTGTATTCAGACATGGGCAGGATGGGCAGCCAGACTGGGAAATGGCACCCGCACAAAAATGTACTGACATACACGTGTAATCACTCTTCTGTTCCTCATCTTTCTATATGTCATTCTTCCAACTGCATACTTTCCCTATTATTTTTTACTGTAGTTACTCAATACTTCATAGCGGGAAGTTAAAGGAATAAAAGTATATTATGTACACGTTTTTACTCGGCTTTTATGCCCATGCTGAAGAATTAATACAGCGAGCCAATGAACTAGAAATGATAGAATTGTACGTGTTTAAACTTACTTTGGCTCGAGTGTATGACCACAGGACTCTCGGTGGAGAACTCACTCAGCAGCACGGTTTCTGTGGGAACTGGATTCAGTGCGCTGGATCCTGAGGAGAAGATTGACTGAACTAATAAGTATGGCATTCAGGAAACTAAGCAGACTCAGTGGAATGTTGGACACCATGCAATTATCAGCTCTGAAAAAAAAATCTGCTCTGAAATTCTGAGGCCTTTTTACCTTGCGCTGTATATAGTATTGTTGTTTCCGTTAGATCTTATATAGAAGAAACTTACACAAGGAATTCATTACTGCCTCATAAAGCAGAAACATGGAGCAAAGCCTGTATGTGAATAGAGAGATGGAATTTTACCACCAATGTTGGATCGAGGTCGAAACGCAGACAACGGACAGCCGAGTACTTGGACCTGTACAGAGACTCTGCTGTGCCAGAGCTGAGGCCAGATCTGGAGGTAGCGGGCTGTTATTGGGGGAAACAGGCTGTTAAAAGTGTTTTGACCATCAGATGAGGCTTCAAACACCTGCACACCAAGAAGAAAAAAGTAAAAATCCAGCAATGCACTTGAATTAGGGTACAGCTGACATGGGTATACAGTAATCCCCTGTTTATCGCGGTGGTTACGTTCCAAAAACACCCGCGATGAAAATGCTTGTTTTTAATTGTTTAAGCCGGAAATCATCCTCTCACACCCTTTAAACACACACAGAAAACATTTGCAAGAATATAGCGAGATGAATTTTGTGTACATTTGTAGAAATACAGAACACTATCACATTTATAGTGAGCACAACTGTACTGTATTAACATTTTACTTCATTTAATTATAAAAAATTATATTTTTAACTTAAAACTCCATAAAAACAATTCCCTATAAGTTTTTAGGTCTATGTTGCTATCCGCGAGAGACCGGGAAAATCAGTTAAACAAATTAGTTATGTGGCGAATACAATTCCGCGATAAAACTGGGGACACGATGTCTGAACAGCGGTAAAGCGGGGGATTACTGTATCATGGTATGGAATGTAAAAATGTTTTGGGTACTTTTTTTTCTTTGCTGGTTGCATCTTTGTACATTTTCCATGTTTTGCGGTCTTTGCTGAACTTGATTGTGTAAGTCTTGATGAAAGATTTTGACACTCCCTCTGTTATTATTCCTGGAAAAAAAAAAAATTTAAATCATCAACCCAGTGTTCAACACAGACAGGTTTTACTGGGTGATCTTAACATTCTGCAGTCAAAAAGAGGCTTACAAACAAAAGAGAACTCTATGATCTGCACACAAAGGGCATTTAAAAGGCATTCTTTTAGCCTCCTGACCTGTTACGCTGCTCCGATTAAAGAGCTCCAGCTCCAGCCATGGCTGCTGATCCGCAATGCTGGTGTGCCATTTCACAAACTGGACTGTTGAGACCCCATTTTCTGGAATCCAGTTCGGGCTGTCCACATCCTCTGACATGGAGGACGCGTTGTAGGTCATAACTGCTAGCACGCTGTCGCATGCTGATATGCGAAACATGGGAGGGAAATTAACTTGGCAGAACTGGACTGTCATTTCATACATTACGAGTCAGCGAATAAGTAAACAGTGCAGATGTTTGTATGCCATGTTTTGCACACTGGAAATGTGCAATTGTCTCATATGTAATGATGATACGTAATATGTAAGTACCAAGCACTAGTTGTAACTACATATTAGATACTCTATAATTTTGTGTACAGCCTTCTTGCCATTGGTCATACTCAAAGAATCATAGAATTACATTTTCCCAAAAACCTGTGGTCACTTAATTACTGGTGTTTATTAGAAGTGTTGCTATTTGTCAAGTTTCATGTTTCTAATAACTGAAAGCAGCACTGGATTTACCTCTGCTGAAGACTAGCCTCTTATCAGACAATGACCCTCTGTGGGGAAAGAAGAGATTTTTGGTTGAGAGTGGGATTTGCATATTTCTCAAATTGTACACTCAAACAGCTGAGCAACTATTACATTAGCTACCACAGAGTTGAAATGATAAGTATGGATGGAAATTTGTTTGCATAGTGGGTACATTGAGGTCTCCAGCAGGGAACAGTGTATGTGTGCTTAGCTGACAGAGTGGCACACTCACGTTCTGGACAGTACTCCATTTGCAAAACTTGACTCATACAGCGTGATGCCTCTCTGCTGGGTCACATTAATTATTCCCCCCAGGCTGTCTGTTATGACCCCTGCATGCACTGCAGCTTTGCACAGCACAGAGGTCTAAAAAAAAAAAAAACACAACACAAACACAATGCAGTAATTACATTATACACAGGCCCATAATCATGAAGAAAGCACCAATATATAGTAGGTTTACAGCACTTTATGTGGCATTGCTGCCTTTTTCATTGTGGTATCTGGCATTCCAAAATAGTGTTTTGATTCTAGGCTCAGAAAAGGCGATTCATCCTGCGGCAGCTGGAAAAAAAAATCTCCCCCCAGGCAGTACTGGTCCAATTCTACAGAGCAACTCCATCATGACCTCAGTCATAATTGCCTGCTGCTTCTGCTCAAGTCAAGGGCAAGCTGCAATACAAAATTCCTCTTTTCCAAAGGCAGAAGCTCTCATTAACAGCTCTGAATAGAACCTCTCTGTCACACCTGTGTATTTATACTGTCAAATTTTTACATTCTTTTAATAACGTGCACACGCAATTCCATCACAATTCAATTCCATCATATACACATACCCACATTCGTTTAGGGTGTCTGTATACTCATTGTCTACAGGAACACCTGTGCACCTGCTCCTTCATGCAAATAGCAAATCATGCCATTAGCAATCAAGTGGCGGCGGCAGCACAGTGCATAAATTAATGCAGCTACACGTCAAGGGCTTTAATTAATGTTTCATGATATTCAAATATTATTGATCAGAAAAGGGGAAAGTAGGATCTCAGTGAGTTTGACCAAAGCATGGTCTTTTGAGCACACATTGGTAAAAAAAAAGTATAAAAATATACAGTGAGATGTAGTTCTACAAGTGGAAATATCTTGCTGGTGAGGAGATTAGAGGAGAACAGATAGATCTCTTTACATGAATTGTGAGCTGGTTTGGGCATCAGGTTGCATTTCTGTCAGCCACAAACAGAAATCTGAGGCAACTGGGCAGTGTTTCACTGAAATTAGACAGTTGAAGATTGGAGAAACATTGCCTGGACATACACTCACAGGATGTTTTTGTTAAAAAAAAATTTAATAAATAAAAAATACACACACGCACACACATACATACCCAGCCATGTGCCTCTGCCTCGTGAAAGCTTCCACTTCTTCTACAAAACTAAGCATGCTCCGATGACTTGGTGCAATGACATTTTGATAATAGCATGCGATTAGTTTTCACTGAGAGAGAGAGGTAAAATAACGAGCTGACTGACAAAACAACAAATGTGTTTTCATCCTACTCTAAATCCTTGGCTCTATAACTCTGCCATTTAATTAGTTTAGTTATACATTTTATTAATTCTGTCTGTGATTTGTTCTTATTTCCTGCAGATAACATAAATCAGTTGTATTTGTTTGGCTGTGTGGCATAGCAGATTTATGTTGAATGGGCCGACAACCAAGGAATCCGGACAGGATTTATTCTGCGTTCAAAACTAGCAAAAATACCATTTTGGCTTTGTGATTGTGTTTACAGGAGTTCTCAGCAAGCAGTAACAAAAGCACCAAATATTGGCCCAGAGTTGGTTTGAAAGCACAACCAGTCCTGTGGATTTCAAATTTCCCACCCCCTGTTGTTCTACAGCATTCGCAAACAGCACAAGTATTCGCATTTTTCATCATAAAAATAACAACACAATACAAACGTGGAAAATGGAAAAGAAATATGAAAAGAATAGCTTATACCCCAACAAATTATAATAACACATCAACATTATGTCAGAACATTCTAGTTTCGCTACCAAGAAAATACAGCTCAAAGCCTCGTTAGTTGTCATTCACCCTGATTAAGTGCAGGCATTGCTCATTTATCAAGCAATAATTCTGTCAAAATGGACACCCTGCACAGCTATCCTCATTGTCAAGTGGATGTAATTAGCTTCAAGCATCATAATAATAATAATAATAATAATAATGCTTCTGCCTATAAGGCCTGAGAAAAAGAGTACTTACATCTCTGTAGCCTTGCCCATGCTGACCCCAGATTTCCCCTGCCACATCCTTGCATCCCCCAGGACAAAATGCTCTGAAAAACAGGAGGGTCATGAATGATTAGTACAACAAATCCACAAGGATTGTACAGGTTTTCTACTTTTATTGTAAAAATAAACAGAATATACTATAGTAAATAATAAGGATGATAAGGAAAATAGAAAAATATGTATAATACTAAGGAACTTAATTCCAAAGAGGTGAGATGGTATTTGTAGAAGTGAGAATGAGACAAACACACACACACACACACACACACACACACACACACACACACACACATATATATATATATATATATATATATATATATATATATATATATATATATATATAGGTTTCGTTTCTGTTCCTATGTCATGCTCAGAATAACAAAAAAAAAAAGTAAAAGCAAAGTAAAGAAAGGAAGAAGGAACAAAAATATCTTAAATGACAGAGAAGAGAATATAAAAAAATTATGCACATGCGGGAGAATAAAAAAAAAATTGAATTATAATTGCGGCTGAGATGAGTCAGTGTGAAACGGCCTCCTACCTAATCTGCTGGGAGGTGAAGTGGCTTCCTCTGTGAAGACATGATATGAGGTCTGAGAAAAAAAGAACCAACTGCATCAATCACAGAGCCACAAAATAAATCTGCTCACATTCCCACAATCCCACATGCTCGTTCTTATATACTAACTGCATGTCCCTCAATTTGTGATGATGACTTTGATTGCTTGTGTAATGATTAGGGTGTGTGCATGTGATCTATGTATATAGACTTAAAGGCATTTACGTGGGTGTGAGCATGAGCCCAGTATCTCAACACAGTGTGGTGCAGTTGATCGGAGCTCTCTGGGTTAGGATCTTGGCTCCAGATGTGATTTGAACAAACAAATAAAAAACAGGAAGTCATGTGTTCACATTACAGAAACCAGAGTGCTTGAAACATTCTTATGTGTGTAAAAAATATTGGTTCTGTTCTTGAACATCTGACCTTTTTTGACTGAAGATGTGAGTTTCTTGCTTTGCTGAATTCTGTTCTAACAGCTATCTGGAAAACTTTTTATTTGTTCCCTACTTATAATAACTTGGACTGTGCACCCCAAGGTACTATTTTGTTTTATCAGTTCAAATCTGAAATATCATTTACAATGTAGACTGAGTAAGTAAACATAATATGGTTAAAATATAAGTATTTCACTTATCACATTAATTAGTTGTATAATATAAATACTGACTGTAATAATAAAAACGATGAGCTAAAATTAAATAAATAAGTCACCATAGTATGCAAACTACTACATAAATATACGAGGAGCTAAATAAGGATTAACAAATCTATGGGGAGTTTATTCTATCTAATTAAGTCGTTTATTTTCGCATGACATGATTATGCAAAAAATCCATCGTGGAAATGAGTGATATACATAGTGAAAATTAACCATCTAATAATTGTATAGAATGCAACCGCTCTGGTTGAACAGCAGTGTCTATTTGTGCAACCCATAGAGGTAAACTATATGGAAAGCATGCAGATCTCATTATCACATTCTTTCCTGGAGAGCCTGTCGAATTACTAGGAATCATCTCACTTATGAAGGGACTGATAGCTCACAATGACCAACATGCATTACAGGTTATATGGTTCCAATTTACAGTGCCCGAGAAAGAGGAAGGATAACTCAGACATTTTAGTCAATCTTGGAGCTCGCATTTTGGTTTAATTTAAACCCCAGGCATTGTGTTCATAAATATAATAACAGCTACAATTTTAAGCTACAATAAAACTGTAGTTCATTTTGTTTACATTATTAAACCTCCATTCATATTTTTGGACTGAATTTCTTTGTATAATGAAAGTAATCTTCCTAAAAATTTTGTTTAAAAGATTCTTATAATTGAACTGAATTGTTACCATCCTAAGTCACCCTGAGTTATTATACATGATTACCCCTCCAAAAATGCTTAATTAAATGAGAAAGCCAAATCCACATGCATGATTAAATATGATTAATAGTGTACAACAACTGTAGGGACTTGCTACAAACAAATATTCATTTCTTAGATCAACTTTGGAAATAGCTAATAAACTAAACTATTTGTCATGTCAGCGTGGCAAAGGGATGGTTAACCTGCCATGCTGTGTGCTTTGTAGAGGAGGAGGAAGTAGAGGAGGAGGGGAACATCACTATTCCCCAGCTCCCTATGTGTGGCCACTCTGAAAAGCCTCTGTCTCTCTATTCAGGTTAAGAGAGGAGGCCTGCTAGTCTGCTTACAGAGCAAACACTCTTTAGCTCAGCGAAGCAGGACAGCCAAATTCTAATGTTAGCCTCACTCAACACACAAAGACACACACATATATATGTGCCTCTCAGATTATTTGATGGTTACATAGTGTTTGCCTCTTAGGTCGTAAGAATGTTTACCTTTTTAGCACAGCATGCAGCTGCAATGTGATAGTATAGAATTCTTTTGGCAATCGGTCCCTTAGGAAGGATGAAGCACAACACACTATAAATTCTGGTCAATCAGTGTGAATCATGGTATAGAGGACATGATCTCATGAAGAATTCATGAATTAGAACTACTGTCCATATCGTAAAACTTCTTGGTTCCAAGAGTATCTGCCAAAAGTATTAATCTTTTGGTAAAAAAGAAGAGGAGTCCATCAGCATAGACCTTGAAATATGAAGATCTGAAAAGATTCTGTATGAAGGAATCTCACATCATTGCCATGTATTCTAAACCTCATCAGGCATTATAGAAGACAAAGTTGTTGTCTTGGCAAAGGTTGGTAGCAAAAAATATATGAACTAAAAGTGCCAATAATTGTGGCACACACACATATTTACTTAAAACTGTGTGGTGTCTGCAATTGTTTGATATCCGTGAAAGAGTATTTTTGTCAATTTATTAACAAACAATCAAAAGGTTAGGAATAAAGCCATTTTTCAGCAGCCACTTTTGTTTATATTTACCAAGGGTGCCAGTTTTGGTGGAGGGCACAGTATATACCTAGTATACTGTTATTAAAATAGGAATTTCTACAACTTATGTTGTCTCAGGAAGTTTTTTCCCCCTAGGGACACATTTCTAAATGTTACATTTTTATTTCTTTATTTGTGTAAAGATGCTTTATAAAAAAAATTGTTCGATGCATTATACTAATGTAAACCGAATCGAATTGGATTAATGTAGCATTTTTTTCTTATGATCAGAAAATAGGTGGCATTCATTTTCACTTCCTTTTATTTATATCTTATGTTTGGTGTAAAACTGCTCTTAGCCTCAGTTGGTCTACCCACAATTCACAGACCATCTGATGTCTTTTAATGTGACTTTTCCATCTACAAGCTTCAAAAGCTTCAAAAAGTAAATCTGGTATCCACAATTGGATTGTATGTTTACTCACATGTTTCTGACAGGAAGTCTAAAGCAGAAAATTATCAATGAAAAAAAGGTGATTGTCAAATCTTTGAAAAGGTTTTTTTTTTTTTTTTTACATTTTGTTAGCAGTGTTATTCAAACAGTCTCATTATATGAAAGCAGGACATTTCTGGCCATGTTTGATGATGAAATGTACCAGATGCTCTAGCAATGTAGACATCTGGCTTGTAAATACAGGAGTGAAAGGTTTCTGGGTATTGCTGAAGACCAGTAAAAGCACATTACTACAGAGGTGTAGAACATTGTAAAACTTCCATTTTTAAGATTTTCACTGTAAAACAATAAGTGTGAAGGTTATTATGTAATGTGTAAGAAGAGATTGAACATCTCAGTGTGTGGTACCTGGGTGTTGATTGGTTGAGTAGGACAGCAGAAAACCTCTTCCAGACCGGTGAGTGCCAGACACAAAGTGCAGTGTCACTTCACTACTGTTCAAAAACATGTTCTTTTCTGAAGCCACCAGATGCCTGCACAGAGGTCCTGTATAACACACATTCAATTGTTTTTGGCAATTAGTTATACACACAAACTCTTTCAAATACACATCTTTGCTAATCCACTGTATCATACAACTTAAAAAAAATCCCACAAAACATAGGGCTGCCGGGAATGTGTTTCAGAACGAAGCTGGCATAATTACTGACTCATACCAACAGTGCTAACAGCACATGTCTCTCAGTACGAGAATCACTAGTAAGCCTAAGGGCTTACTAGACCTGCACAATCACATACTGCTAAAAATGGCACCGGCTGTTTCACACGCAAAATGCTGAAGTACCACTGAGAGATATCCCAGACCCCAGGGAGCCTGAATTCCTCATGCTAATGACTGTCACTTGCCCCAGTACAATGTACATGTTTATGTGTGTGTGTATTTGTAAAAAGAGTCACTATCACATAACCTCTGCTGAGAGGTATGTAACCTGCTTATGTAGGCAGGCACATGGCTTGGCAGGAGCTGGAGAACAGCATGAAGATGGGTGTCTGGAATTTGCCAATAACAACAATACAACGTATGGTGTAATATACATGTAAGAGCACCTTTGATGAACCAACTGGACTCCTCAGGGTAAGAACTCATCTGAAGAAATGTGTATGTCATATCCGTAAGTGGTTTTCAGGCCCTAACATGATCACTATGGGATAATTAATTCATTTGTCACGCTGGATATGAACCAAGTTGTTTGTAAATCATTCGGAAAAGCATTTACTCCAGAATTATCTGGTTGTCTATTGAGTTTGCACAATTTTTCATTTAAGTAGTAATGTGGATCTTGATATTTAAGACATAAAAACAAGCCATTAGTGTCAGTTACTATATTTTATAAACAAATAAATTTCAATAAGATCGCTTGAAAAAAACTACGTAAATGTCATGTTTCAGATTAATTACTGAAAAGAAAACAATCCAAAACAAATGAATGAATGAAATCAAATAAACACTATTCATTTATTTAAAACAAAAGAAATGGCACCCTATAAAAGCAAAAGGTGTTTGTGTATCTTTATGGTACCTCACACAATGCAATGGCTAAACTGCATTACTGGAAGATTTAATACACCTTGTTGGAAATGAGTCAATCATTAACCATTTAGAAGTTTCAGTTCTCTGTCAGCTTCTGTTTTGAATGTTTTTGTGAATGTCATGTGAATGCATATTATCATTTATAGCTAATCAGTATACACACATCAGCCGAAAATAAAAAAAATCCCAGCTACCAAAATTTATAAATGTATATCTGGCATATACTTGTAATTTGGTGTAATAAAAATAACTAAAGCCAATACAGATTCATACAAAACACACAGGGAACTATCTAGAAAGTTGACCATATTTGACTGCATTTAATTTTGCTTCAATAAATTGTGTACAAAAAAAGAAAAAAAAAAGACTGAATTTCTTACCCAAAGTGAAGGCTTTAGATTTCTCAGTGATGGTGAGAGAGCCAGCTTTGCAGTCCTTGCTCCACTCTAGGTCAAAGTCTCCAAAGATGAGGTTCAGTGTGTATCCTGTAGGCACTTTCAGGCTCCACATGCACTGCGTGTGGTTAGGGTACGTGCCAGGGTAGTTCCGAGAGGCTACGGTGCCACTCATAGGACCCAGGATTGTGTGTCCACACCCATCACCTGGAGTGAAACCAACAGATAAATAAATAAAGAATTTCCTCTTCTAAAACCACATTGGCTTATTTACAAGACATAATTACAGCAAGATAAATGCTGCTCAAATATTGGACAAACAAAATGCGGTCTTGTGGAACAGTTGTTTTCGAAACGTTAATAACTTGAACTTGTAATGGTTTTGTTTATTCAATTTGAATGATGATTAATCGCTAAACAACAGATATCAATTGCAACATGTCTAAATTCTGTTTCCTGTGTGGGGGAAAAAGCAAATTCTTTTAACCGGTATGTATTTCCAAAGTAGAGTTGTCTATATTTCTAATCAGACTACCAGTAAGAGGCGAATTTGGTGTAGTGGTTGTGTTTATAACACACTGTTAGCAGTGTGCAGGTGGTTGGCTTTATCCATAACATTACATTGACATGCTGGCATGAGAACTGTGAAAATGTCTGGGCAAATGCGTACACAACAGCTGAGTCCTGTGTGGAACCAGAGTTTGCCAAGTTCCCTTGTGTTTGTTATACTCCAGGGGGTTTTCAGTTTACATTTCAATTAAAATGATAATTACAGTAAGTCCTTGTTAATGATAGGGTTTGTGTGAAGGTGAGTAAGAAGGAGTTCCAGAAAGCGACCTATTTCGAGGCAAAATCTAAAAGGTGTGTGTGTGTGTGTGTGTGTGTGTGTGTTTATAAATGTGAAGTTAAGTCTCTTTTATAGTTTTCCTTCTTATTCACAACCCACACTGATATTCCCACATAGCTTGATGACTGTACAGGTTCGATTCCACTGACACATTGCATTCTCTATGTTTGATGTAAGGATGATTAGAAATACTTTTGTTGCTATGAACAAGTCTTCATCATCGGCACAGGAAAACTAACACACATTTGTGGCCAGACAGTTAATGACCCTCATTTCATGAAGTTCAGCAGCCTATGAGTATGACTCACTGTGGCTAAAGAGCTAAATCTATAGTTTTCTATCTCTGTGCCATATAAACAATGGATATTGTCTTAAGATGTTTTTCCCCCCTGTCCATACTCAGGGTCCATGATGAGGTGATCTTATGTTTTAGAGTTCTGTTTTCACATCCCACCACTAACTCTATCTTAATCGGTTAGTACCGCTCATTTGTTTCCTCGGCCTCTTCCCTCCCACACACCTCCCCTGAGATTCCCTGGAAATACCAGTGCTCTGGTCTGTAGTCATGGATGGCAGAGTGGCTATACTTGCCACCACCCACATGAAAGATGAGGAAATTCGATTGCTGTAAATCTTTAAAAGTTTTAGATCTTTATGATGCTGTTGGTTTACAAATGTAGGTAATATTTTCTTTTTCTGTCTTGTCTCTTATTAGTATTATTGTCTTATTATTATGAAGACTATTTTTCCTGTTGGTTAACAAAGTGGTAACTGGGAACAACTGGGAATTTCTGCTGTAATTACTTTTAAGGACCCCAGTCATGCTGAGACATGTCTGGGTGTGTTTGCAGAGTTTGCATTGATTCTTTGCCTTTAATGTAGCTGAATATAAGAACATATTCTATATATATATATATATATATATATATATATATATATATATATATGAACATAACATTATTATATATATCAGCATTTTCAAGTTAATAAAGAAAAATATTTTGCCATTTTTCATTATCATCAACATCATCATCATCATCATCATCATCATCATCACCATCATCATGAATGAGATGACTCGGTTCTTACAAAAGCCACAGCGGATTAAATGGGCTATGCACATTTCTTCATATAAATGAATCTCATCTTTTCAAAAGGAATCACTTCAAAGGCTAACTAAAACAAGGACTCTGGATATCTGTCAGGTATTCTTCACACACTGTCTGGGAACATGTCATTTTTATTTCCACCTCAGTGGTGTGGGCAGGTCCCCACAGGCCTGCCAGGATGTTCAGCTGTTTAGGCTGTCACCTTCGTAATACCTTTCTGTCCATCATGTAGTGACAGCAAATTCACCTTAGGAGTTCGTCTATTCTGTTCCTTATGCTGCCTAATTCCGATGTCTTGTAAAATGTCTGTGGCTTGTTAAAGCAAATGAATCATGTAAAGTAATGACCCTAGCATCAGTCAACTTCCTCTGGGATGATGCAGCTAGAATCCAGAGGTTTGCTCCCTACTGTGTAGACACAGTACACAGAGACATGGCTCTGTGGGAGTGTGTTTACCCAGTAATCCTTACCTCTTTAGAGTGTGGACGTGGCCAAGGTGATTCACACTGACCCCACTCATGTTGGAACAAACTGGTGTGTGTAAGAGTAAACACAGAGGAGACTGAAGCTCAGACAGTCCATTACAATTTTGAACAAGTTTCACATTGCAGAATTATCACTAGCTGGTACAGCAAGCATTATAACAAACACTCGCTCTCAGTCTAACCATAAATATATATATATATATATATATATATATATATATATATATATATATATATATATATATATATATATATATATATATTAAAAAATTTTAAGGAAAATGTACATTATTTTGACCAGAAATATTTTTTTAAAGCATTTCCAATACAAAATCTTGATTTGCTTTGTAAACTCCAAGTAAATTAATAACTACTGACAAAGAGCATGATTAATAAGTAAACTAAAAAACAAGGCATGAGTGTTCAAACACTTCTTTCACAAGATGCAGACAAACAAAAACACAAACAAAAAAAGAGTTTTACATGCAGAGTACTGGGGTACTGCTCCACATAGCGCTTTATAACACACACACACACACACACACACGTTCCTGATTGTATTGCATGGAGAATCTTTCTTTGCAAATGATGTTAGATGACAAGTTTATGTAGCAATATACAGATTAATAACCTTAATACATATGTTTGTGAGTAATATTAGATGAGTGATCATACCATCCTGCGCGTGGACCAGCAGAACCGTGTGAACAATGAACACAGACCAAAGTGCAGTTAACACTCGGACAGCATCCCAAATAATCCCGAACTGTGCCTTCATGGTTTAATTCGCATTGTAGGACAAATTCCACACTCTAGAAGTTTTGTCATCCCTCGGTAACAGCCACACAGAAGGATCTGGATTTAAAGTTGTGCAGTAGTGTTCTCACTTCCTCAGACTGTGTGTGGGAAAGCAGTATGGGCAGGGCATGAATCACAGAGCTCACTGTTAACTCTCTCGTTGGCCTCCTAGTGTGCCACTTAACACTGATTACTACCATCCCAAAATAAGGGTTTGGGTAACAGCTTGTCTTTCCAGATCACGTTTAAACGATGGTATAATAAAACAGAACGTCGTCCAAACTGTTTAAAGGTTTTACTGTAGATAAAGAAGAAGAGGCTGAACGTTGTGCACTCAACTCAGCAACTGGGAACTAAACTGGAACATGAAAACATCTCCATTTATGGTTGTTATTTCTAGACTTCTCAATCTCAGCCCACCTTGAACTAGATCATAACAAGATGCAGTTTTATCCACGAACAGACCAAATAAAAAAAAATGCACGCTTTATGGTTAAAACAAACACATAAAATGATATAGCGCCATCCACTGGTGTAATATGCAAGAACGCTGTAAAGCACATACTGTACTGCAACAGTTCAGTTCAATTTATTATTATTATTATTATTATTATTATAGCTCTTTTACAGTGTGCATTGTCCCAAAGCACCTTTATAGAAATAAATAGATTACAAATATAAATTCTGCATTTATAAGTTAGTCCCATATAAGTTTTTGCCAACAAGGCAAGAAAATACTCCCAGATGCAAAAATTGAGAAGAACCTAACTCAAAAGTGAACCCAACTTCATCTGGGTGACACCTTGGGTTAGTTTTTTGGATGGTAGTTATTGCCACAGAAAAGCAACCATACAAACATATATAAAACATAACAATTATTTAACAATTTAGTTACACTATTGTTGTGCTTTGCTGTATAGCAAATAAAATTCACTGTAATAATAGAATAGGCCTGGTTGAAAACTCACAATTTGACTATTATAAACTAGTCATAATATTTCAAGATTGTATTGATTCCTTGGGCAGATGAAACTTTGATTAATTTTAAAGATTAATTGAATCAAACTCATAAACTCAAGATCCAAAGCATATGGAGACAGTGTTATGGCCTGGACATTTATGGCTGTCTGGGGATCTGGGTCACTGGTGTTTGTTGATGATATGACTACTGATAGAAGTAGCTGGAAGAAGTCTGAGTTCTGCTAAGATTTGGTCAAATAAGATGGTATCTCTCTCTCTCTCTCTCTCTCTCTCTCTCTCTCTCTCTCTCTCTTCCATGATTATATCATAATCCTGAATTTTGCTATGTACCAGGTTATCCCAAAACCAGCAGGATCAGACTTGCCCGTAGCTGTAAAATACATTATTTATTCAAATTAAAACAAATAAATGGTTAAAGACAAACTACAAAATCACTGTCCAATAACTGTATCAGTCTGACAGTTGACATTATCCTATTACTGCTCCAGTATATTTTGGCGTCTTCTGCTACCTCAGAGCGGTCCTTCTCAGTTCTTTGTCATCTGAAAACAGGTATGCATAGCACATTTTTGGATGATGGTGACATTCAGGCTCACTGTAATATAACATTGTAATCAACATATATTCTCTGTAACAAATAACCAGTTAGGTGCAATGTCACAGAACACATCACTTTTATGTTGCTTAAAATTCCAGCAGCCACAATATAAATTGCTCCTGATGTCCCTTTCCTTAAGTCATGTGGATAGGAACATTATGACCTTGAAAGACACACTATAAGGGCAAAATTATTGGGACACCTGACTTTTCCAGCTACACTATATGGACAAAAGTGTTGGACACCTGACATTTCCAGTTATATGTGGTTTTATTGCAAAGTTAAAGGCACACAATTGTATAGGGATAGGGATATGCATGAAATGTTCCCTTCACTTTGACCTAGAAAACTCAATCCTCTTCTTCCCCCAACTGTTACCACAAAGATGCAGGCACACAATTGTGGTAGCATAACATTTTCTCTTCACTTCAACTAGGATACCCAAACCTGCTCTAGCATGACAATGCCCCTGTGCACAAAACAAGCTTCATAAAGATATGATCTACCTGGGTTGCAGTGGAAGATCTTCAGTGGCCTCCTATAGAGGCTTGGCCTCAATCCTTTTGAACACCTTGGGGGATAAACTGGAACACTGACTGCACCCCAGGCCTTCTCATTGTAAATAAGTACCCGACTTTTCTAATGACCTTGTAAAAATTTTGTATAACATCTTAACTGTACATTAAGGAGATTATTAAGGATGTCAATTTAACAGCAAATGGGGAATAAATGGGGAATAAAGTGTTAAAAATGCACATACAAATTGCATGGGCATGTGTTCAACTACCTTAAGCCCATTTTCTTTTTCATCAGGAGAACATGGTAAAACATAGGTGAAAGATGAAACTTGGCCTGTCTTCATGGTCCATAGGAGAAGGACATCTGCGGCATACTCAGGGGAAGCTCATGACATTGCTGACCAGACCAAATGTGGTACTGGGACATAATACATTAAACATATTTTGGCTAACACATGACTATCTATTTTGAGGTCATCATGTTTCTGCAGGAAGCAATAGAATGGGATATGAGAAACCAGATCATTTTAGGCATTTAAAGGTCAGATACCAAACTGAGTGAATATAAAATTGTATTCTGCATGTTGAACAGATGAGCCATTAGGAGGAACTTATGAACTAAATTATTTGATAAAGATACAAACATTGTAGCTGTTAAGGGATGAAAATGGCTTCAGTGGGAGCAGAATAGGAAGATGAAGAAATGTTTCAAACTGGGAGGTATTTTTGCTCAAATCTCACTTGGAAAAAAAGGAAAAGAGGTTAGTTGTTTTCATATATTTGCAATGTGTTCACATGTCTATAGAATAAGATAAAATACTGCAGATCTTTTACTTTTCTTTAATGCTTTGAAAAAATCTAGCAAATGGTGATTCACATCATATAAAATTTGTCTATATGACTAATGACTACATGCAAATAAAGCACACATCATTCTATAGATAGAAAGGTTCCCTAGTGGTCTTGTGGTTAGGATGTGGCGCTCTCACCGCTGCGGCCTGGTTTCGATCCCCGGTCAGTGAACCAACCCCAGCCACTCTCAGTGCCGGTCCCAAGCCCGGATAAATGGGGAGGGTTGCGTTAGGAAGGGCATCCAGCGTAAAACATGTGCCAAATCAAACATGCGGATGATCCGCTGTGGCGACCCCTAATGGGAGAAGCCGAAGAGAGTTATTCTATAGATAGAAAGAAGTAGCTGTGGATCCAGTGTTCAACAATTTATATTATTAAGAAAGTGCTGGACAATGTGAATCATAAATTGGTTGTTAACCTAAACTGTGGAATATTAAACACACTAAAAAACTATAAATATTATCGTACCATATACATCGAAACAGTCAATGCATATAATACACTTTATGCTTTTATTGCTAATGTTTTCATTTAATGGATATAAGAAGTTATTGTACTATATTACATCTAAATCTTATTCTTAAGCACTGATTCATAAACATCCTGAAAAACATCCCCTGTCAACAGTATTCTTCTTTGTTTCCTCCTTTATGTTCACTTAAAAAAAAAAAGGCCTATAATTACATTGATTATAAGTATTACAAGCTTTACATTTTTTCTCCTTCACTCTAAAGCCCTATACATACCTTGATTCTTTGTTATGATTCAGAAGGCTATCTGCAACCAACCAAAACGGACTTTACTAACATAAAAACAAAACAAAGAGTTTCAAGTGCTGTTATAAACAAATGGCATAAGAAATAGTTTAATAAGAAAAGGCCACAGTGATAATGAAAACAATACTGTGCATACATTGAAATGACGAATAGCTACTTTTTATTATTTACATGCAAATCATATTTTCCTGAAAATGGGAGTTTTAAAACCCAAAACATAGCAGAATTAAGAAACATGATAAAATGACTTGCACAATAAACCATACATCTCAAGTGTCTCGTAGGGCAACCAGTAGGGAGGTAAGAATAGACGCTGTGGGTACTTCAGCGCAGACAACAAAGCAACGCCTTGGTTTGAATTTCAAAAAAATCAATATTAAAGTGTAAAGCCTAATGGACTACAAGTTCTAGACAACAGCAGTTTGTCGTATACAAGGACAAAGCGACATTTTTTATTTAGGAAAGTAATTCATGTTACAAGCTGTATCATGGGATTTTATTATATCTAAACTCCATCCACTGCATCTGTATTGTAGCTGCAACACTGCCACATAAAATAAGTGTGCCTTGTTTGTCTGTACTGAAAAAACCCACAAAACATTACTTGCATTTACTTAAAATTCACTTATTTAATGAAAGTTATGGGAATTTGTATTGGTCAGGACTTACCTACACTGTTTTGATAGAATTTAATTGAACTCTTTTACACTGGCTTAATGTTGTAAGTGGTATATGGAAATAATCTAGCCCAATGTGAATGAAAGAGCTGGTTCCAACTCCAATTGGATTATTTCCACATAACAACAGTCATAAGCCACCAGGCCAACATTCTTATTTAAAAAATAAGATAAAATATTAAAGGAGACTTTTATTATAATAAAAAATCAAATAAATAAATAGAATTTTCTAATCCATTATATTTCAAAGCAAAAGGTTTTTTGTTTTGTTTTTACACACACACTGTATGCAAACAGTAAATATATATGAGGTAGGGAAAGTACTAAGTAATTCCTGTGAACATGGGGACATGTAAATCTGTAATCTTACAATTGTACAAATTAGGTTGTTGCCATTTAATGTCATTTGTTCATTTTATTCATTTTCTGAAACTGTTTTAAGTGTTAGACAAATCTGGCATTAGAAAAAAAAAGACAGGCTAACTTTGCTAACTAGTTAACATTACTTGGAAAATACGTCAACAGACTTTGAGTTTGCCTCTGGAGAGGCTAAGGAAACCTTTCATTTTTACAAAATTTGGTTTACTTCAGCATATAGAAAGATTTTCTGAGCTTGTGTGTGGGTGCTCCTTCTCAAATTCCATTCTGCAGTTTGGCAGCTTATCCATCTGTAAAAGCAAAATGCTACAGCATGGACTACATATTTCTGCATGAGAAGGTCAGCACTAGTGATGAACTGTCACGATTTTTTATATTTTAACATGATTGGATGCTAAACTAAAATAATTGAATGCTAAATCAAAAGGATTAGGTATTAATCTGAAGCCATTTGACTGATATGTGGCTCTACATTAATGGGCTGGTTTAGAGAAAAATAACCCTATATGGGTTCTAATGAAAAGTTCTTGAAAGTTTGAAAACAGGACAAATATATGTAAAAATAACAGGAGTATATTTTGTACTTGTAATTGGGACATGAAATTACATAAGAGTACAGTATTTCAATCATAATGTACAAATGTGCCATTAGTAACTAATTACAACTACTCAAGTTCACTCCACTATATGTGGACCCCTGATTTTGAACATCCTATTGCAAAATTTTAGAAATTCATATGGAGTTAGTTACCATTTGTTGTTGGTGCTCCTGTTATTTTCAAAGCTGCTCAGTAGGGTTGAGGTCGTGGCTCAGTGAAGAACACATTGCAAAACATGTTGACCCCTTAGTTCCAGAAAAGAAAAATTATAATGCTACAGCATATAGAGTTTGGGGAAGAACCAGATATGGGTGATATGGTCAGGTGTCCACTCCATATGTGTGTGACCTCAAGTACACTGTATC